>NW_017731718.1:421650-483432 GCF_001890085.2 Hipposideros armiger
TCACTGGCCCTCATATGTGGGATCCGAACCGGGGCCCTCTGGTGTCCCAAACCAGTTAACCATCGCGCCACTCGGCCGGCCCTAATTTTATTTTTAAGACTGAAAACTCTCTGGGTGTTATTTGTGTGTGTGCATCCATAGAAATCTAAAGGAAGTTAACAAATTAATATCCTATGCATGAATAATTATTGAAATAATAGCTAATAACTAAAACTTTTCATCTACAATGAGGTGTGGTATGAATTGGAATTAGAATTGATGACTATAAATTAGAAAATTATGGTCACCAAGACCATTGCTTACTTTTCTCTATCTCTTGACCTAAAAATATCAATAGATTTAGAAAAGTACATAATCAGAGGGGGAATAAAGGATAAAACTCCGCACTAGCAAACCAAGAACAATACCCACTGCAGCATTTTGATATGATGCTAAGGGCCGAGTGGTCCTTTCACATCCTGTATCTTTAGGTCCCCATCTTCTTTCTGCTGCTCTCTGCATAGAACAACATTAATCAATTCTGGCATAGAAAATCTGATATTGGCAATAAAGTCAATACATCTCACCTCTGCTAAAGTGAGTCTGAAAGATAAGTGATTTGGGCATAGTTTCTTGAAGACTTTCCCATATTATGTGTTAAAACTAGAGTAACCTAGAATTACTGTAAAGAAATATAAAATCTATGTGACAACTGCATTGCCTTCTGGGGAAAAAGAAAAGCAAACAATACCAATATAAAATGAAGGCATTAGAGGCAGAAGTGGCTTTTACCACTTCTGATGAAAGGAAAAGAAGTTACACATAGTAAAATCCTGAAAACAATAATTCACCTGTAAGAGTAAAAGCAGACAAATATTATTTAATTTAGAATATGACTAGCTTGAGTTTTCAGTCATATTCTTCCTGGTATAAACATAATAAACATTATCTCTGAGTCAAAGAACAATAACAATGACATTGATAAATTTAGCAAGATTCAGGAAAATTAATAAAAAATATTTTGAAGTAGTTTTTATATCTTCTAAGTGTCCCTATTAAAAGAAAAAAAAACAATGTTTATGGTGATATCTAGATTAGGAAGAAAGACAAATTTCTTAATAAAACATACAGATGAAAGTGGAAAAATAAAGAAAGTATTACTATTAAATCTATAATATATAAACTATCGCCATATTTGAACATATCCAAATTATGAAGAGAATTATTTTACTTGTCATATTGTTACGATGGCACATTATTTAGAATAGTGGTTCCCAAAGCATGAGCTCCAGACCAGTAGCGTCAGTATCCTGTGGACGTCGTTAGAAAATGGCAGTTCTTCTTTCCCACCCAGACCTACTGTGGGGCCCAGCAATCTGTATTTTAACAAGCCTTCCAGGTGACTGTGACACGATAATTAAAAGCATTGGTATTTACAAAGCCACAAAGGAAACTAAATTATTATTTTCAAATTATAAAAGAATACTATTAAAAGAGGAGGCGTATTACAACACAAACTAATTTGTGGGCATATTTTCCCAAAGAGTTCAATAGGAATGAAGAGATGCTGTGTTAAATGATAAATGTCCTTAATTTCAGAACATTTTTTTAACAATATGTATAAAGTACTTTTCCATACATTACCTATTTCATTGACCTGATAATACCCCTAGATTATTTGTCAAAATATACCTTTATAACAGGTCAATCTAATTTCTAAAGATATTAAACTGTAAAAAGTGCTGAATATCAGGAAATAATTTACACAAGTTAGAAATAAAATGACTTTACATCCAAGAAAAAATATATAGTGAAATATGAAAAATGCTAAAAATGTAATGCTAAATTTGAGAGAAGGACAAGTCTAGGTATCACTGTTGCTTTCTGTCTGCTCTGTTCTTTTTTATTATTCTAGTCTTTGTATTAGGTGACCTGCAATTACACTCAGGAATATTGTCCACAGTATAATTTTTGGACAATGGAAAAAAATTATTGTACAATATTACTAGCCTTATGTGACCTACATCCTTCATAAAGAGATTTCTGAATGAAGCTTTAATGCTTGTGAATACTTTTAGCTCCGTGGCCTATTCGTTATCCCTAGGAGGTGGGTATTTAATCTGTCAAACATTTGTAAAACACCAAAAGCAGTATGACCTTTGACCTGGGTCACTAAAATCGTCCTTCATCCTAGTGACTTTTTGATTTCACCCAGCAGGTCCCATACATTTGTATCGTGCCTTATGAAGCATTCAGGCAGAGTATGATCTTTGACTTCTGGCCACCTGTGTCCCATACTTTTTGTGTGAAAGAAATAAATGACAGGCTTGGAGATTAAGTTCAGCTTTTCCTTTTTATTCAGGTGTATTGCCAGCTGAGTTGAAAGACCCATGGGTGCTTTAATTTATAGTATTTGGTTCTTTTGCTATTATAACTTGTAGCAATGTATGTGTTACTGACAAATTATCTTAGCATTCTGTGTAACAAATGGGTTCTATTCTTTGGGAAGTAGGTATATCAATACCCCCACTCTCCCAAAAATCTAACATATTGCATGCATACATGCATATACATCCTTAATTGCTGCATGTGTTTTCCATGTTAATGTCATCATCATTTTTAAATCCAGAATCTTTGACATTATGGAATGATTATGAGTGGATTTTAGATATTACTATTTCAGAACCTACCCTAGGGATAACATTTGGAGAGTCTATTGTGAACAAGTTTCATTTTAACAGTTCTATAAAAATCAACAGCAGAAGGACCTCACTCATAAGGCATAAAATCTAAGATTCTCTTCAGTTGCCTATCACTTTAATTCAGTCATTCAAGAGATAATTATTGAATCTCTATTATGTACTAAGAATTATGCCAAGCACTGCAGAAAACATAGAGATGAATTTCTCCCAAGAGTCTTATATAGGAGCCAAGAGAGATAACTACAGCATAGGATCAGGTTGCCCAAGTTCCAAACCAGAGGGCTAAGCAATGGTGTCTGAGGGCTGGGTTAAGAAAGATGAAGACAGGCTTCAAGGAAAAGGTGGCATTCATCCTAGGACCTGAATGATGTATAGGGTTTCAACAAATATAAGTAGTGAGACAAAATAATCCAAGGAGGAGTGAATAGCATGAATTATTAAACAGATAAAGAATCAAACTGGGCCTGTTAAGGAAATATCAAGTTGTCTATACTGAATTGATAATAAGACAAGTGAAGAAAATTGGCGAGACTTAAGTAGAAAAATATGGAGGGACCTGGATTAAGGAGGATGCTGAATGCTATGCTAAGGAATTTTAACTTTATTGCAATAAGGAGTTGGGAGTCATCAGATTTTTTTTAAATCAAGGAAATAAATTTTGACTAGAGATTTTAAAAATAAAATTGTATAATAGAAAAGACTCACCTTGTCGGAGTCATGTAGAGCTGATTTCTATTTCCCAATCTTAAACTTGTTAGTCATATGTGTATGTTTCTTCTTCTTGTGCATCATTTTCTTTACCCCAAAAAATGAGGAATAATTACTTTTCTATCAGGGTCCCTGTGAGGATTTATTTAGGTAATACATGCAATGCATCTTAATAGAGTATCTGGGCTATACTTGGTGACAAAAGCTTTGCCTTTCTCTGTTTTCTCCAACGGTTTAATGAGCGGGGAACTGAAGACTAGAAGTAGGAAAATAAAATGTAAATATGACCCAAGGTGGTGACAGAATATTAATTCTTCATTTTATGTTTTAAAGATTTTTTATTAAAATATAGCTAACATACAATATTATATTAGTTTCAGGTGTACACCATAGTTATTCAACATTTATATACCTAAAGTGACCACCACTAGTCCAGCAACCATCTGACACCATACCATGTTATCACAATATTATTGACTATATTCCCTGTGCTTTACTTTATATCCCCATAACTATTTTGTAACTATCAGTTTGTACTTCTTAATCCCTTCACCTTTTTCACCTTGCCCTCAACCCCCTCCCATCTATCACCCAACAAATCTAGTACCCATCTGACATCATACATAGTTATTACAATATTATTGACTATATTCCTTATGCTATACCCTATACCCCCCTGATTACTGTGTAATAACCAACTTTTACTTCTTAATTTTTTCCTCTTTTTCACTCACTCCCCAACACCCCTCCCATCTGCCAACCGTCAATATGTTCTCTGTATCTATTAATTTTTTCTGTTTTATTTGTTTATTTTGTTCTTTATTCCACATATAAGTGAAATCACATTGCATCTCTCTTTCTCTATCTGACACTCCACTCAGCTCAATACCCCTAGGTCCATCCATAATGCTGCAGATGACGAGAACCCATTCCCTTCCATGGACAAGCAATATTCCTTTGTATATATGTACCACCTCCTCTTTATCCATTCATCCATTGATGGACACCCAGCCTGCCTTCACATCTTGGCCATCGTAAACAGTGCTGCAGTGAACATATGGATGCATAAACCCCATCAAAGCAGCACTTGGGTTTCTTCAGATAAATACCCTGAAGTGGAATTACCGGATTGTTCTTTGTCTCTTGTTATAGCCTTTGTTTTAAAGTCTATTTTATCTGGTATAAGTATTGCTACCACAGCTTTTTTGCTTGTTTGTTTTCTCCATTTCCATTTTCATGAAATAACTTTATCCCTTTACTTTCCATCTGTGTGCATCTTTCAATCTGAAGTGAGTCTCTCATAGGCAGCATATGTAAGGGTCTTGTTTTCTTATCTTTTCAGCTCTCTTGTGCCTTTGAGTGGATATTTGATCCATTTACATTGACAAAAATTGTTGATAGATATGTAGCTATTGACTTTTTATTATTCATAATTTTGATTTTTTTTTCACCTTAAAGAAGTTCCCCTAACATTCTTTATAATACTGGTTTGGTGGTGATGAATTCCTTTAGCTCTTTCTTGTTTGGGAAGCTCTTTATCTGTCCTTCAATTTTAAATGATAGCCTTGCTGGGTAGAGTAGTCTTGGTTGTAGGTCCCTGCTTTTCATTATGTGGAATATGTGTGTAAATCCCTTCTGGCCTGTAAAGTTTCTGTTGAGAAATCAGTTCACAATCTTATGGGAGCTTCCTTATAAATTACTAGTTGCCTTTCTTTTCCTACTTTTAGGATTCTCTTTTTGTCTTTAACCTTTGTCATTGTAATTATAATGTGTCTCGGTGTGGGCCTGTTAGGTTTCATCTTGTTTGGGACTCTCTGAGCTCCCTGAACTCTAAGTCTATTTCCTTCACCAGGTTAGGGAAGCTTTCAGTCATTTCTTCAAATAGGTTCTCAGTCTCTTGCTTTCTCTTTTCTCTTTCTGGTACCCCTGTGATGCAAATGCTGGTACACTTGATGTTGCCTCAGAAGTCTCTTAAACTCTCCTCATTTTTTTGGATTCTTTTTTCTTTTTGCTGTTCTGATTGGGTGTTTTTTGCTACCTTGTCTTCCAAATTGCTGATTCAATCCTCTGCTTCATCTAGTCTGTGTGTAATTCCTTCTAGTGTATTCTTCATTTTAGTTATTGTATTCTTCACTTCTGATTGGTTCTTTTTTTATGGTTTCTATGCCCTTTTTTTATGTTTGCTATCTCTTTGTTGAAGTTCTCACTAAGTTTCTTGAGCATCTTTATAACCATTGTTTTGAACTCTATCTGGTAGGTTGCTTGCTTCCATTTTGTTTACTTACTTTTCTGGAGTTTTCTCTTGTTCTTTCATTTGGGGTGTATTTCTTTTTTTCCTCATTTTAATGCCTCTCTGTTTTTGTTTCTATGTATTAGATAGATCTGCTACACACACACACACACCAGTCTTGTCTGGATGGCCTTATGTAGTAGGTGCCCTGTGGGGTCCAGTGGCTCAATCTTCCTGGTCGCATGCCATGGATGTGCCAAGAGTGGTTCTTGTGTGGGTTGTATGTGCCCTCTTGTTACAGTTGAGCCTTGGTTGCTATTGGCATGTCAGTGAGTGGGACTGATCCTCAGGCTGATTGGCTGTGGCATTTGACCACATCCACAGCTTACAGGCTGCTGTACAGGAGGCTCACCTCTTAAGTGGGATTTGCCCCCACAGGCTCCAGTGCTTGTTGAGACCTTTCTTTGTGTGTGTACCTTGTGGGGCTTATTGGGTGGTGCTCTGCTGTGATCTGAAGCCAACCTCCAAATATTTTGCTTCTGGGGCCTCTTGAGAGGGGCTCTGGTGCAGGCCCAGGTTGCCCACTTCCTGTTACCAGCTAGGGACCACCTGGTAAGAGCTACAAAGTGATCTGCAATTGTTCACTGCTTCTGCTAATCCTGGAGGCATGTTGAAGAGGCCATGCTGTGAACCAAGGACATCTGCCACCAGTACCATGCTTAGGTTAGCTCCACAAAATACCAAGACACCCCGAGGCCTGCTGCCACCTGCTGGCTCCCTTAAGTTTTAGCCACTGATAAAGCTTCATGTGGTACACAACAAGAGTGAGGCAGGGTCTCAGGGATTCACTAGAGTGGGAAGAATTGTGCTCAGCAGGGTAATGTAGATTCTGGTTTGTTGCCAGTGCTGAACCTAAAGCTACTCAGAAAAAGTCTTAGAGTACATGAAGGCCAGTTGCCACCTGCCTGGGGTCTGTCGGACTTTGATACTGTGTATCCCCCAAAATAAGACCTAACTGGAGAATAAGCCCTAGCATGATTTTCAGGGTGCTCATAGTATAAGCCCTATCCCAAAATAAGCTCCAGTTAAGATTGTCACCCAGGCATGACTGTATTTGAATAAATATGTTTCTGTATATGAATAAATGAATAAAATGAGTCTTCTGGAGCAAAAGTGAATAAAATGAGTCTTCTGGAGCAAAAATTAATCAATAAAATTAATATAAAAATTACTTTTGGGGAAACATGGTAGTTTTCCAAGAAAGAATGCAATGAAGTTGGGGCTGGCTGCCCTCAGAGACAGTGCCTCTGGTGATGGAGTTGGGTGGGGCAGGGTCCCAGTGAGTCAACAGAGTGGAGCTGTGGAGCTCCCCAGACCAATCAGATTCAGAATTGGCCATGTGGGGGTGGGCCAACACAAGAAATATGGCTTCCACCTCTGGAGAAGGACTTCCTCACAGGGAAATGGCGACTGTCCTCCAGCCCGCAACCAGAAGCAACACAACTCATTCTAGCCCCTATATGTCTCTGACACCCTACTGAATAACTGTACCTCCAATGGAGCCCAAGGTGAGTGCCTGGGAGTGAGAGAGTCTGTGTGAGGGCCATTTAAGAGGACACCTGGGTTCCCCACCCCCTTCCATCCCACCTGAATGGTCAGAATTTCCACTGCTTTTCACAGTCAGATGTGTGGGGCTCTTCTTCATGGCACCAGTCATCTGGACTGGGGAGGAAATGTGGGGCTGGAGTCCATTGCTCCTCTGGGGGGAATCTTCACAGCTGAGATATCCCTTCTGGTTCTCAACCACCACATGGAGGTTTCGGGTTAGCCAGTTCTGCATCTCTGTCCCTTCAACATGGCTTCTTCTTTACATCCTTAGTTATAAAACTTCCATTCAGCCAGGCTCCAGATGGTTCTCCAGGTTAATTGTTCTATAATTTAGTTGTAATTTTAATTAGTTCACAAAGGAAGCAGGCACAGTGTTTATCTATTCCACCATCTTGGATCTTAATATTTTATTTTTAATAGAGGTTTGTATAAAGTATAATAGGTCTTCAATATAGCCTTATCTACATGTTTATAATATATAGATGCCACAGAAGACTATATAACTGGCTAATTTACCCCATCTCATTACAATATCATTTATGAAAAGTTGAAATTTGCAATTTATATTTTTAAGTAAAACTTTGGTCACATAGATTATGTTCTTCAATATTCTGTTACACAGGTCAAATAAATCTGCTCATTAAGTTCTTGGCTTTAAGTATCTTAATTTACAGTAGACAACAGCCTATTCTAGTTTCACAGAATTCTGAACAGTGTTTCAATCCTTTAAAAAAAGATAACCCCTGCATCACACACACATATGTATATGTAAGATAGTGTTTTACATACTCTTTACATGTACATGTAAAATAGCATAACTAGCTAAATCAGTTTGTTAATTTTTTGTTAAATGTTGCAATTCCCAACTCAAATATGAACAGTTTGAAATATGTATGTAACTTCTTTTATTTTTCCTACTTCTCAATTCAAGGAATACATAAAAATATAAAAATAAGTCAACATTTATGTGGATGAATAAATGTCTCCTGTCACAGTATCTCATTTAGCATTCTATTTATAACATCCCCCACCAAAAATCCTCTTTAGTAAATTATGCTGCCTTTTTGAGGATTAAGTCATTAATAAATAATGTGACTTCAGATTCTACCAATTTGGCTGTTTGTAGAGGCCACCAACTCTGTCAGAAGATATTATCTAGAGGTTGTTATAAGAGGGACAAGTGGTGCTGAGATAAATATAAATCTATATCTATATATCTATATCTAGATATAGATATATAGATATATATACATATATAGTTAGATAGATGATAGATAGATAGATAGATAGATAAAATATAAAACGCTTATGTTCTAGACATTGCCAAGTCTGTCTCTCAAATTCTGCCTTCTCAAACCTTTCACCTACCTATAACCCTCTCTACAATCTCTAAATCTTCTCTTGTGAATGTCCAAAATTGTAAAATGGAGCTGGTGAGGGCATGAGACTAGAACCTAACTGACAAAATACAATGGAGCAAGGTGTGATAAGGGCACCAGCCAGAGCTAAGTGACTGCTGGGCTGCAGAGAGAGAACCTCTGCACACTTCCTGTCTGGAGAAGCATGACCTTATCTGAGCCCTCAAAGTAATGGCTCTCACACTGAATTCTTTTTGTAGTCATTTCTGCATCCTGCAGAGACACAGGAGTACCTGGTAGGTCTCTGCTTATCCTAAACAGGACTTATTTAAGACTCAGAGATTTGAATTGGGGATTGTTCCTATATTTAAAAAAAAAAGTTTACCCATTTTATTGAGATATGACATACTAAAAGCTGTATATATTTAATGTTACAGTGGGACAATGAGTATGGAGATAATTATACACCTGTGAGATCATAACCACAATTTATGCCTTAACCATAATATTGACCTCCAAAAGTGTCCTCCCACCATCTTATTTATTATTATCTTTTTGGTAACTAGAAAACTTAATGTAAGATTTACCCTCCTAGCAAATTTTTAAGTATACAATACAGTATTGTTCAGTATAGGTACTATGCTGTCCAGTAGATTTCCAAGAATTAATTGTCTTTCATAACTGATACTTTGCACCCTTTGGCAAACACCTCCCCATTTCTCCTGGCAACCACCATGCAAATCTCTGCCTCTGTCATGTTCACGTAGTATGGAGTATTGCTATAGATGTGGTAGTTCTTGTGCTCACATCTGCTGATGCCTAGAAAAAATTTTGGGCTAAGAAAATAGCATGTTCCATTCATTTCTGAGTAGCCAACTTGCCCTTATAAATTTGCAGCAACAGTTCTTTTACTCTAAGAAAATAGGGTATGTATCAGCTTTTACCAAAGAAAATTTATACAGTGTAAATGCTGCATCTAAGTAAATTCTAGAAAAATAACAATCTGGATAATTATGTAAATATATTGCCGTATTTTATTGAAAATAGGTGGACAGAGGAAGACAATGAGCCAGGGGGGTATATCCAGTCTTGAATTTCCTTCCTTTTACTTAGTCACCTCTGGTTTTACCTTTCACACTTCTTCTTTCTTTGTTCTCCTTTTCTAATGATTGAGAGATGAGAATTGATACAAGTGCCACTAAATTTAACCCAAAACACACTAGACAAAGCTGGGGCCAAATTTGGTTTACATTCATGATGCAGCCCTTATCTCTTAATGTAGACACTGGCAATGATTCTCAGTGACATATATGTAGAGGTTACCTATGTAGATATAACCGCAAAAATCATGGAGGTTTCTGTCCATTACCAAGAAATCATGATTTTACCCCTTTCTCATATTTGAACTTCACTGATGTAGTAATTGGGGCAGGAGTCATAAGAGTCATTTAAAGCCAGTCCAGTCCCCTGCTCAGTCACTTCCTTGTGTGATCATGGGTCAAATTCCTTGAGCTATGGTTTCTTCAACTGTAAAATAGTTAGGGATATTGTGGAAATTTCATGAGTCAATGCAAAGTGCTTAGCATTTCATTCTTAATAAATGATAACTATGCTTATTTTATTTCCATGCCATGTAACCATTACTTTGCTGGGCATTTTACTAACTAAATAAAAACTGACAAAAATAAAATATATTCTTTTAGATAAACTCTAAAGGTTAGCTTTGAAAAATGAGAAAAACAAGTATGTCCAACAGACTCATAAAGATTTTTAGCTTGCCAAAATAAAGCAAACAATTTATTAAATTTTATTGACATTGCCTAATGGTTTTACCTTATGGCAATTTTTAAATAAGAGCAGAAAACTCAACAGAGAAGACCAACATCTGCTGAGAGAGTAACCAAAGGGTGTGACAAAAATATGGTAACACAATAGGGGAGTATGTAATTGTCTTTGTATCTCTACTTGCTATGTCCTAACAAAGGATTGATTGAGAATTAGCTTAAAATAAGCAAAGGTTAAAATGTTTAAAAACTGAGATGACTGAAATTTTACATTCTCAAATATTAGATTTATCGGTATGAAATTGCAAATATTGGGTTGTTGGAAAAGTCATGATGCATTTTTGCAATGAAAAACATAGAAAAAATACATCATGACTTTTCCAACAACCCAATAGTTGATTCAATATGATTTATATAATAAATAATGAACAAAGAATGGGATGATTGTAGGAATCCTTTTACGAGAATGCACAAATACTTTTTGCTACATTGAGGGAGAAATATACATACACTCTGCTAAATTATCCTCTGTGCAAAGACTACTTCAATAGGACAGTTATTTCAGCTTCCATTATTTTTAGCTTACAAAAAAGAAATAGAGAACTGTGTAGAAACTAGAAGATTTGGTTCATAATAACATTTTTAAATTGCTTGAGATGCAATCCTGGCTTAATGTCTATAACCATTGGTAAGAAGTGTCAGCGAGGAAACTAAGGCATTTTCTTAAAATAACTTATTTGGTACAAGAAATAGAATTTTGTGTCCTTGAAGTTAAATGTATCATTGAAGCTGATAAAAAATAGATTCAGGAAGAGAGCTGAATAAAATTCCATTGAACGACAATGTGGTATAATGGGGGAGAAGATGGGTTTTGGAATCAGAACTGGGGTTAGACAGGTTCAGAAACTTACTTAATTTCTCTGATTCTCATTTTTACCATCTGTAAAATGGAGATTACTAGTTTCTGTGAATAAATGAAATGCAAAATATGTAAAAATGATAATAATGACAATTTCTAACATTCATTATTTATTATATTGTACTAAATAATTTATATGTTTTACTTTATCCCTTTATATCACAATAACCCAGTGAGGTGTGTGCTGTTATTTTCCTATTCTACATATGAGACTATAGAGACACAGAGGGGTTAAGCATCTTTATCAAAATTAGCAGTCTTTTCAGTGGAGAAAACTAGATAAGAATTTAGTCCATTGAGCTCCAGAACCCAAGTTATACTCCACAAATATAGAAAGGAAGATTAAAAATGAAGTAACTAAAGTAATTTCCATTTATTCTGTTCTCCATTCACACTTTATTGTTTTTATATTTTTAAGACTACAGTCTGGTTTTTTTTATCAGACTTATTGAAGTACATTGACAAAATTATAAGATATTTAAGGTATACAATGTGATGATATGATACATGAACACATTGTGAAAGGATTCCCAAATCGAGTTAATTAACCCATTCTTCAACTCACATAGTTATTTGGTCGGGGTGGGGTAGGGGTATAAAAACATTTAAGTTCTATTCTCTTTGCAAATTTCAATTATATAATTTTATCAACTATAGTCACTATGTTTTACATTAGATTTTCATTTTATAATTGAGAATGTATCCCTTTCACCAGCCTACTTCCCCTATCCCCAGCTCCTGCCAACCACTTTTTTACTCTCTGTTTCTATGAGTTTGTCTTTTCCTAAAAATCTTTATTGTCATGTAAGATTTTATGAGAATCAAGAAATCTACATACTATGAAGGAAAGATGAACATGACAACTTCTAAGCATATCCTCTGACTTTGTATGTTTAACATTAGCCAATGAAATATTGGGATTCTAAAAAAATAACAAGCATGTGTTCTGTTTAAGGGAAACTCAGAGAAATTGAAGTTGGGAAGGCCAATCTAAGCAAGTAGGCATAGTTGCAACTTATCACTGCAAGTTAATTTACTGGGATTCTGTATTACATATAATTCTGGAGTACTTAGATCATAGTATGGTATAGTGAAAAAAAATACATCTTTCACCTGTGTGAGAACCGTCAGAAAACAGCCATATCCTGGACCTTTATAACTTCATTAAGCTGACAAATGTCACTTAACGTGACCTCCAGGGAAATAATTCTGTTGTAGTTTGTCACAATGACTATCTAGAGATCAATAATATACGTACTTTGTTTTTCATAATTGTATCCAGTCCTGTTTTGACATATTTGTCATTGACCACTGTATATAAGAAAGTATTTTATATTCATATCAATTATTATATTTTTGGCTATAATATTTATGAAGTCCATAATGATAAAATAGAATTTATTGATGACATATTTTATTGCTCACTATATAAAAATGAAAGCTGAGAATATTTGTACAAAATACCTTCAAAATTTGTGCTTCTGAATGAAAATAAACTTTTTAGCAAGAATTTTTTATCATCTTATTTATAATAATAGCATGTACCTAATTTATGTACATAAATTTCTATGCATTTTTTTCAGTTATAAAGGAGTACTTTGATGCTTCTGTGGCATGAGGCACAGCTCTGGGTGCTTTGGAGAGTACTTAAAAATAGTAATAATAAATAAGACAGTCCACTGTGGGAGACAGGGCATGATAAAAAGTAATCATTATCATACCAGGGTTAGGATAAATTACTAAGGAGAAAGAGATTAAATTCAGATAGTCTCAGGAAAGGCTTCTGGATGGAGATGGTATTTAGACAAACCTTTGAAGAATGTCAGTTCTCTTTTCAATGACATTCTTATATACATTTATATTATATATATCTGATAAAACATTCTTCTACTTTGTATTAGTTAATATATCTGAATCATGGTTTCAGCATCTATGATTCTGCCTAGTTAAGTCAGCCTTACATACTTTTATTTTTTGTTACTATTATATATTGTTCTAAACAGTAAATTTTAAGATATACTGTATTGCAAAATTAATGTGATCATTAATTTTTTTTAAATATTTTTATTGGGGAATTGGGGGATGGGAACAGCACTGGGGAATTGAGGAAAGGGGAACAGACAAGTTTCTGTCCTTTTGTTCTTCAGTCTAGTTGTGGAGGATGTTGCTTCATGGCCCAAGTTGGCACCATCAATGTGCTCTTCCTGGGCGAGGCAGATCAATCGCCGGCTTCTGGACGGCCACTCACAGAGGCTGCTGGCGACTCACACTGGCTGCTGGCCGCTCACACTGGCTGCCGGCTACACACGGTAGCCCATGGCAAACCACTGCAGCAGTGGCTGCAGCCTACACTGTCGCCGGCCACTCACAGCAGCCCAGCTCCAGGCTGAGCTGTTGTTCAGCATCTTAGCTGTAGAGGGCAGTGTCACTGGCCCTCATATGTGAGATCCAAACCGGGGCCCTCTGGCGTTCCAAGCCAGCTCTTAACCAATGCACCACTTGGCCGGCTCTTATTTTTTTATTTTTCAACTACAGTTGGCATAAATAGTTTATTAGTTTCAGGTACAACACAGTGACTAGACATTTATATAACTTACGACATGATCACCCTGATAAGTCCAATATCCATATGATACGATATACAGTTATTACAATACTACTGTCTATTATCCCCGTGATATACCTACATCTTCATGACTATTTTGCAACTACAAATTTGTACATCTTAATCCCCCCTTCACCCATTCTCCATCCCCCAATCCAGCAAACATCAAAGATAAGCTATAGATTGGAAATTCTTTGTTTCTCTTTGCTGACCAGAATCAGCAGGTATTCATAGATATTCATAGATGGCTAAGGCCCTCCTCTTTGAAGAAGCAGTAACATCTTCTATTAAGTGAATCTTAAGGGTTACTACCAGTGTCTGATTAAAAAAAAATCTACCTAGTATTACAAATAAGTTTTAATTAATACTTGCATTATAATATTAACAGTTTAAATTTTACAATTAAAATCCATAATGTTTATTGAACTCCTTGAATGAATTGGAAATTAAGTTGGTAGTAGAATTTTAAATATATGTGCTTTTAAATTAGCAGTTAAGAAGAAAATAAAATAAAATACTAAATTAGTAGCTAAGATTATAGCATAGTGCCTACCATACGGTAGGCACTCAATTATTACCTATTGGATTAATTAAAAATTACCTAATTATGTATTTGATTAGCCTCTTCTTGGAGCCATTTCTTTCATATAGCTTGCTGTAGTCAAAAGCAGCATGCTTACGAAGAGCAGAGGCCTTGAGTAAAAGGCTCTGCCAGGAGTATCAGCAGATTGATCGGATTTATGGTTGAAAGAGATGGAGTTGTCCAGCATGATCCATAACCTTGTCGTTCCAACAAGTTTTGATATTCACTGAAATCCAGAAGAGAGAAGCAAGAATAGGCGGATGGGAGAAGACACATTTAAGTCTTGAAAATGTTGAATATGAGATATTGATAGGCCATGAAGATATAAAATAATCATCTGAAATGTATGGGAAGATCGGTGTTGGAGATACTCCTTTGGATGTTGTCAATACACTTATGGAAACTGAATCAATGGTGAAGACTGAAAATTCGAAAGTATGTAGAGTAAGAAGAGACTAGTAGTGGAGAGCTGGGTCTTCTGCCCAATGTAACTCTTTTCCTGCTGTTGATTGGCCCACTATGGTGGGAGATGAAGGGGCCTTATTCCAGCTGCTGAACTTAAAGTGTTTCTCTCAACTTGACTAAACTTCAAGCAAGCAAACATATCCTCAGGCCTGGAGGGTGGTACACCCCAATTCTATGGGAACAGGAGCACCTGTATTCAAGACTTCTGGACCTGGCCCTACGTACCTCTTCATCTGGCTGTTTTTTTTTGTATCCTTTATAATAAACCAATAAACATGTTTTAAATCTTTTAAAGGCTCTTCCACACCTTGAACAACTATTATAACCTACAGTAAATATCTGTGCATATATATCTTTGCCACTGAATCTCCACCTATTTTGATAAATGTATGAGCTGTTGTCTGTATCTGCTTTAAACTGCTTTAAACATACATGCCTTTCAAAGGTCTGGAACACAGTTTATATTTAATTAACTATTGTCTCATATGCCACGTTTTTAAAAATGCATGTATGTTACATCTACAGTAAAAGGCTATGATGAAGATAAATTGAGATAATGACCATGGAAACTTTTTAAATTCTGAGCTTTGTATGTTTTGTATTTTGCATGTAGTTTTTCCCTTCCCATGTCTTCCCAGAATACATCAAATAACTGTTACCACCACCACACATCCAGGAGCTTGAACAAACTAAGGCAGACAATGTAAAAAGAGATTACTTGAGTAATAGGGCTCAAGAAAAATACAGAGACACTTTGATCATAGCATATATGCTACAAGCAAATATGCTAAGAGGAGGCCCATCTTGGAAGAATATATGTCTTCTTGCTTTGCACATACTCCACACACAGAATCTAGAATGACCCCTTTGCCGTCCTTACCTCATCATACCATCCATAATGAATGACTAACAACTTGAGTCTGTTAGGATTCAAAGCAGTGCAGTCCAAAAGGAATGAAACATAATGGCTAAACATTAGGGAGAGAAGAGAATGTGTCCAAAAGAAAGTGTGGTTTGATTTCCTTTCTATAAAGAGAAGTGTTGCCAGGAAAGGTGATCCTGAGAACTGAGATTAGAGACTCCACAATTTTGAGAAGCTAAGAAGATATACTAAAAGAAAGTAGATGAGCCAACACTAACCATGATGGCTATTGTTTGAGTCAAAGTTCTGACTAGATTACTGTGAGTTTCCCATATTACCTCCACATTACAAATGCAATGGTCAATTTTCATTCCTCCTCTTATGTAGCTTCTTGGCAGCATTTGGCGTCATTATTCACTTCTCCATCTTGAAATAGTATTGGCCTCTGGATTATCACTCTCTCAGGATTCTACTTCACTGGCTGCTCCTTTGAGCCTCATTTTCTGACATTGTCTATCCCCTTAACCTTACTTCCATGAGATTTTAATGTACACTTTTGCTTTTTTGATTTATTATTGAGCTGTTGACAAGTGGTACTAACAATAAAAGAATAGACAGGGACCTAACACACAAATTACATATTTTCACACTAATGACATTAGAGTACTAAAGCATATTTCACAAATTGAAAAGAAATTTGAAGAGGGAAAGTATGAAAATTTGCTCATTATCAATCACATACTATTTTAGGTATGTTAAATTCAAAATATCTATATAGGAGTCATCAGCATTTAATTCAACTGTACACTGGAATTTATGTAAAGCACATCACTGTCATCAGCAGTTACACCAAATTAATATTCACAATTTCACTTTTCTGTTTTTGGGATTGTGTTTTACTTAGTTTTTAATTTTTAGTTATATTAGTGCTATAAGTGTAAAAAAGTTATACCTAACTTCATATTTTCTACATTAAAAATGATTACCTAAGATGATAGTTATATAAGGTGAAGTTTTTGTTTCATGTCGTGTTTGAAAAATATTGTGTAGAAAAACTGTTATTTGAATTAGTTACTTAATGTTATAGGAATTAAAATTTCCACAGGTGGTGATGATATAAAAACTGATTGTTATAAATCAGTCAATAACTTTGGTCTTAGTAATGATTTTACTATAATAATTTGAATTAAACTTTTTAATAATCTGTATCATATGAAAAAGTTTTTTTTATGATTATTTTCGGAGTCATAGAAATGAAAATGTAAAAAAAAAAAAAACCCTCCTTGGATTCTGTAATCTGATGTCTCTATAAAATGTCCAAATATCTAAGATTACTCCCAGTAGTGGCTTTGTTAAGTCTGAACAATATAAAGGAGAGGTAATTTGGTCAGATGATTGATTACATACCATTTTCAGGCATTTTAATAGTTAGAAACAGATTGAATGTGCTAATAAGAGAAACAATCGACTTTATAGATATAACCTACAGGTGACAACTGGTGACAAACTCAGAAGCTCTGTCAGTAGAACTGCCATGGGCCACAATATCCAGTCACTTTAAATGAGGTCTCATCATTAAATCCCAGTGTTCTTACTTGGTACTTAGAGGCCAGCTTCTTGGGGTTTTCTATTGATTACCTTCTCTCTGCCTCTTCACAGATCAAGTACATTATGTTACTTGTATAAATATCTGTTTGATCCTCTAACATCTACAACATCGAAAATGGTGGATTTCCCTGGGTCTAAATATATCCAGCACAATGCCTTACACATATTAGTCACTCAGGAAATATTTTCCAAAATCATTTAATTTTAGTACAGATAGATATATAGATAGATAGACTGGGGGTGCCAAAAAATGTATACAAGTGGACACTTTGGTCAGCATTGCTCAAGCAGTAGTTCTCTGTAATCAGAAGTGTCTGGATGCTGATGGTAACCACTTTGAGCACCTCTTGTAATTGCAGAAGTCAAACGTGACTTGTATGCATCTTTTGTTATTGGTATATATTGAGTATTAAAATTTTAATACAGTTTTTCACTTTCTTAAAATGTGTATAGTACATTTTTTGGTACTGTGTGTGTGTGTGTGAATTTTATATTACTATATATAAAATATATACTTTTTCATAGCTTTTAAAGATTTTTTTTTAACTGAGCCATCCTGCCACCTGTTGGCAGCTTAGCAGGAGCTCAGCTCAGGCCAGGACTCAAACCGCTATTGCTCAGAGCTCACACTCTTGAGTGAGCTCTTAACCAACTGAGCCACTCAGCCAGCCCACTTTTTCATAGCTTTCAGAGTGCAAAGGATAAAATAAGCTATTTTTGTATGGTACAGAGCTGATCGTCAGGGTTGTCCTGCCAATTTATTTGTACTCGCCAGAACAGGTGAGAGAAGGACTCCTTACATTTTCATCCCTTACTTATAGCCAATTTAAGGAGTTCTTCTGTAACCTCTGGTATGTCCCCGCTCCCAACATTTTTACTGGTGATCAAAGAGGAAGCAGAGCCAACTGTTCTCAACTTTGATCTCAATCCACTTGGACATTTTTAAATTAGCATATTAACCCATCCTCCTAACTATTAAGATGAGCATTTTATAACTACTGTAACTATTGCAGCAAAATGAAAACATTAAGTGCAACAGGTAAAGTGAATATGCTTCTAAGATATAGAAATAATTTTCTCGTGTACGTAATTTCCTTTAAATGTTTCAGTGGTATAATATTTTCTAAACTCCAGGAATATACTACTTTAAATATATATCACAGAAAAAGTTATAGTAATAAAATCATGGAGGACAGGCTTCTTCAGATGACAGAGAATTATTGGCATGTTTTCAATATTATTGCAACGAAAATTTTATTTCTAATAGTTATGAAGGTAGTGTCACAAAATGAATGAATACATACAAATTCTGTCTGGGCTCCATAATGATGCTTCTTATAAACAATTACTTTGTTCACTTTCATAGTTGATAAAAATCTTGCTCAACACAAGTTTTCTTGGCAATTCTTTCACTATATCATTAATAGTAATAGTTCCTGGTTGTCTTTCTTTGATTCAGATGAAGCACTAAAAGAAAGACCACAAACTCAGAAATCACTTTATAGCAAGCAGCATAGCTTGGGTTCTACAACTTTTTCCATGAGACAGGAAGCAATTGAATGTCTCCATGGCTTTATTGAAAGTTTTTATAAGTCTAGACAAAAACCTACACAAGAACTGCTCGCAACCCTGTAACTATAGAATGAGTGTGTGCAGAATGACTCTCCATGGAGGGTCAATAATTCCAATTAGACTCCTGATCTCTAGAAGTAGACCGTTTATTTGTTTGTAACTTAGTTACAATTCCAAATATATTTAGGTCTTGATTTAAACCTCACTAAACTGGAGGTTTCATAAACTAGTAAAAAAAAAAAAGCCTTGGTATTATTACTTCATTTTATAATTTAATCCACTTGTAACACTGTATTATAAATTCACATTTTGATGTTTTCATGTTGTGTTTTTCTTACCTACATGCAAACAGATTTTATTAACATTCAAATAAGGTAACTATTACATAGAAATGCATAGTTTTTGAAATGCTTTTCCTAAGGTCAGGTTATTTACTTTAAAAAGCAATCTATAGAAAAACAAGAAGAGAATGTTAGGCAATAACCAAGATGTCTTTGTAAATCACTACTATTATTATAATTAATTGTCCCTTCATACATTTGAAATTGCTTCTTTAAAGAAAAAAAGGGGGAGGGGGAAAATAAGATCTCTTTGGCTTTTAGTAAAATTTGGTTTAATCCTGTGTGCTGTATCTGTCATTAAAGCAGTATTGTTAGGCCTAATAATGTTTAAGTGGATTATTAGAAAAATGGAAAGTTATGTTAACTAGGATAAGTAACAGAAAGGGAGAAAATGATAATTCAACATATGACACAAAATTCTCTTGGAATAAGTCAATTCCTCTGAAGTTCCTAGAAACAGAAAATGGTCAAGTGTCCAAACTCCTCATGCCCCTGCGCATCTCCTAGATGACATTACTTCAATATTTTCTTCTAAGAAAAATTAACTTCCTTTGCTTCTCTCATCCAAAGGGCAGGTAGATCATAATCTCCTATAGTATAGGTCCAGCCTTGTTCTTAATTCTAAACAAGAGAGAGAGATTACTTTTTACCTTTTGATTCTACCTCATGGCCCTATTTATAAGGAGAGGCCAAGGTCACATTCTACCCAGACATAGCAGGCCATTGTGATGTGGGATTGAGTGTCCCTTTGGTTTAGAGGTAGTTTTTTTGAAAAAGGAGAATCATGGTGAACTGGGAAGGTACCCAATAAAAATTCAGTCATTATTATTATAATTATCAGATCTTATTAACACATTAATGAAAGGACTTCATAACTGTTTTGAAAGAACCTCTTCAACAAAGAGCTTTCCTGTAGGCAGAGGAATGTAAAAATTAGGTAGATATGGTTCTTACTCTCAAAGTACTTACAATTGAACGTTTGCCACTCCTGAAGAATTTCTCTAATTGCCTCACCATCTGCTATGAGATTGTCATATACTCACAATACAAAATGAATATTTACTAACTTAAAAAGTAAAACACTTATTTAAGTGTACATATAATGCACACAGTGGTAAATGTGTTTATTGGCTAAAAATTGTATCAGTAAATCAAGCAAAGAACAATAAGGGGTAAAATATTTAAGAAGTCAGGGAATCATTAACTTAGTGAGGAGTTTTGAGTCCTATTTTGCAGATCCAAGTGATCTGCGAGAAAAATAGAGTTGATCCAATTAACTTTTGTAAAAGGACAAGCTTTTGGTAGTTCACCAACTATTTTGTTCTAGTTGTTTTGTAAAACTGTTAGAAAATAAGATCAGTGCAAAAGGGCTAAAGACATGGGGAAAGTCACGCCCTCCTGGCAGCGGCCTCCCACTTTTTATTCTTGTTCTTACCTTTTAAAGCTTAAGTCAAGTCTCACCACTCCTCAGCCCCAAACCGCCCAAGACTTCCCATGTGTAAATGCAAGACAAAATCCTCCCCCTGTCTCAAGACCCCACAAAATCTCCTCCCTCTTGACTCTACGAGCCAACCTAGAAGTCTCCCTCACCCATTCTGCTCCTGGCCCACTGCTCTTCTCACTGTCCTTCAGAAATCCTCGGAGCCTTCACACTGACTAGTGGTCCATCTCCTAGGAATGCTCCTTTCTCAGATTTCTGCATGCTCCTCTCCCTCGCTTTCATCAGGTCCAAAATAGCAATACTCTTTCCACATCCCAACATTTCCTATCCTACATGCTTTGATGCTATATATGGCAAACTGCATATTCACTGAAACTGAAGCGTGAGTTCAATCTAATTACAATGTTTATCATCAAGAGAGTTTTGAAGCATTTCATAAAAGCATAGAACCTAGGGAAGCTCTGATATCATATTGAGAGATCATTTAAATGTTAGGTTCCCACCTGTCTGGAGAGTTTTTGAGCAATCTAGCTTAAAGTTGATAAATTAGTTGTGATTACTCTGGGTGTCCATGATATAGATGGTTGACAAGTTTTTGGGTGGCCAAAGTGTTATTCAACAAACAATGGTAGGTATGTGATTTGGAACCAGAATAACACAGTTAAAATATTAGTGTTGCCACTTTCCTTCCTTGTAATGTTTGGCATGGTCATAAAATAATACAAAAGATATTAATAACAGAAGTTTAAAACTATATGAATGAACTTTTGTAAGCCACATATACTTATTTATTACAAGGAACCAGAACTTATACCTGGCTCATTTAGTTGTAATTAGGATGAGATAAAATATAGAAATGCTCTATAAGCTGAAAAACAATCTATATTAGTTATTATTATTCTTGGAAATCAGGAAAGTAATAAAGTAAACACATTAATGAAAAAAGATTATACAACCTGGTGTGGGTAGAGATACTGGTCAATGCATTCATATGCACAAGTCTAGTGATACACACAATATAACTGTAAACATATAATAAAGAAGAAATAATCATAGTAATATTTATCAAGGATTACTATGTGCCACCAAATGAACTAAGATTTTACAGCATTTGCCCTTGAATAATTACAGCAATCCTATAAGGCAAGTGACTATTTATTACTCCAATTTTACAAACGAGGAAACAAAGAGTAACCAGCTAAATTTCACATGCCTAGTAAATGCTTCAACAGTGACTGGAATTGGAAAGTTTATTAGCCATCAGTATTTTACACACTCATATTGATATTATTAATTTAAACTCATAACCACATGTACCCTCCATACAGCCAATTTCTATTTCTTTGCAAATGGAAATATAAAAGGTAAACAAAATTAATTAGCATTTGCCAGAATTCAAAAACATACACATTCCTCTATAAATGGGAAAAAATTGTTGCAATAATTCAAAATAGCTATATTCAATTGGCTACATTCTCAGTGGCATTCGTAAATTTTATTGCAGGGTGTGTATCTTAAGGAATTTGCAAAAAAAAAGTTCTCAACAGTTCCGGCCCATCGGCCTTTATGGAACATGATGGCTCTTTGGCCCTTTGCTCCACCAGAGGTCACTGCACCACCTGTCAGGCAAGGCCCCAAGGTTAACTGATAGCAGGTCCTGTCTCTCCCAGGAGTGACCTCCATGTACACAGTGACTTCATGGGTCCTAAGGGAAGATGATCTGTCAACATAAGTGAGCTTCCTGCTCCCATCAAATCACAGAACATACAAGGAGATAGTTAATGTTCTATGCCGTAGAAATTAAAATACATCTCTTCCTATGCTTGAATACATGAAAAAGAACAGTACAAATTTTGAAAAACTGGACTTTGAATGAGTTTGGAGCCCAGGGTCTAAAATATAACAGATTTGCCACTATATTCAATTTTTTTTATCATCTGAAAGATCAGCTCTGCTCTTTTTAGGTATTACATAGCTCCTTTTTCTCCCCCCCCCCCCATTGTTTTAACTGCAATGCTGATGGCAAGAAAGAGTTAAATGATTTAAGGGGGGGAAGGAGTGAAGAAAAAAAAAAGTATTTACTAGGGAAACAGCCATCTGATTGTGAAGTAGCTCCTGCATATCAAACAGGGCTGTTTTGTCCCTTGTCTCATAACTATGGAAAAGCAGGAAGCAGTTTTTGGAAGGGGAAAATTAGAGTTGGAAGGAGGTCGGGATGGGAAGGGCTAGTTTGTCTGTGTGACACGCTTCTTACTGGCACAATGCCCAGAAATTTTTTCATCCCTCTTTGAAAGACAGAGTCTGTATAAAAAGCTCTAAAGGGATTGATTTTGCTGAGAGAAGATGTGAGAGACAGGACAGTCAGGGCAAGCAGAGCTGGTACGGGCCATAAGATCAGGCCAAACCGGATGGCGGATCCTAGTCAGTGCTGTGGGAAGGGCCAGGAAGACGAGCGAGATGATGTCATACAGAGAAGGCGCTGACCGTGAGGTCCTGGAAAGGCATGGGGAGGAGGCGCAAATAGAAAAGACGGCTTTGGGAAGTGGGGGCAGGCAGAACAGGAGAAGAAGAAAACACCAGTGATTAACGAACGACACAAGAAATTGGAGACTTGGAAATTGAAAATAAATGTGAGGATTTAACCTGAGGAAACAGTGACATATACATGAATATTCACGTACAAGCATTATTTATAATATTGAACATTTTAAAGAAATCTGTATGTCTATATACATATATGATATCTAAAATATATATTATACACATGGTATGTATATGGGTGTGTATATATATAATAGAAAAATAAGTAGTCATTAAAGGATATTTTTAACAAAATTCTAAATTATGTAAAAAGTATATTAAATTAAATTCATAAAGCAGCAGCACCTGCCCTTATATATGTATTTACATAAATATATATGTACTATATATTTATGTAAATATATTATATATATATATATATATATATATATATATACATGTGTACACATACATAAGCAAAGAGGAAGAGAATAAAAGAATACATCAAAATGACAGCAATAATAACACATGTTGAAGAGGCTGTAGAGAAAAAGGAACCTTCACACATGTTGGTAAGAATGCAGATTGGTGCAGCTGCTATGTAAGGCTGTGTGGAGGTTCCTCAAAAAATAAAAAATAGAATTACCATATGACCCAGCAATCCTTCTCCTGGGTATCTACAAAAAAGCCTGAAGACATTTATCCATAAAGATGTATGTGCTCCGATGATCATTGCAGCTTTATTTATGGCGGCCAAGACATGGAAACAACCAATGTGTCCTTCAATAGATGATTGGATAAAGAATATGTGGTATGTATACACAATGAAATACTATTCAGCCATAAGAAAAGATGAAATAGTGCCATTTGCAACAACATAAATGGATCTTGAGATTATTATGCTAAGTGAAATAAGTCAGACAGAAAAAGTCAAGAACCATATGATTTCATTGATATGTGGGATATAAAACTGAAAATAACAAAGGAACAAGACAAACAAAGAAACAAAGCTCATAGACACAGACAATAGCTAGTGGTTACCAGAGGGTAAGGGGGAGGGGGGTTGTAGATGGGGGTAAAGGGGATCAAATATATGGTGATGGAAGGAGAACTGACTCTGGGTGGTGCACACACAACGTGATATATAGATGATGTATTACAGTATTGTACAATTGAAACCCATGTAACTTTACTAACAATTATCACCCCAATAGACTTTAATTAAAAAATATGTCAGCAATGATTTTCTCTGGGTAATAAAATTGTATATGATTTTAATTTACTTTTTCTATGCTTTTTGGTGTTTTTCAGATTTTTTTTACACTACTAGATTTCTCCTATATGTTTTATATTTTCTTAATTTCAAATGTCATTCATGAACTTTTTAAAAATTTTCAATAATACTGAATACTACTAAATAAACATAATGTTCCCATGCTCCATTTCCTCTCAAGCCCTCATAACCCTTTGAGTCAGTTTCTCAATAGAAACCATTTTTATCCACGCTTGTTTTTATTTTTTTATTAGTTACTATCAAGATTCCAAATAACACTTTTATATTTTATGCTAGTAATTTTTCATATGCCTCTGAGTCTTTCTCTGTTATTTTTTACCCTTCTCTGCACCCTTGGAGGCTGATTTCTATGGATGCATCCTTTTAGGCTCCATCGCCACCTTCATTCTATAGGAAGCATGACCTGGAGATCAGAGACAGGGAAAGAAAGAGAGGCTGGCATATTCTATCCCCACCTTTCTCTGCATAGGTCTAGAATCTCGAGCTGACTGGCGGCCTGTCTTTGACATTTCCAGCTTTAATTAAACTCCATCAACTATTTTCTCTCCCCGGCCCCTTCATGCATCCATCCACAGCTTTCCAATATGTCTGTTCTCTTAGTTCTTTATCCCTTAACATTGCCCATTTAAAATATCTGGAGTAATCTGTATTTTCTTCTTGGCCCTGGAATGGCATAGTATTTGGTACCATAAGGGGCCCTAGAAAAGAAAAAAAAAAGTCATCAAACTGGGATTAAAGGATAAGACTGTGGCTTGACTAACATAAGAGTGACCTATTGTCCAACAGAAATAGGTCACAAGAAATTCCCGGCATGTGGGAATTGTGATTGCTCAGAAAATCTCAGTAGTGGAGTAGGAAGAAGTACAGTGGAGAACAAGGCTTTGGGTGATCACATGGCTGATCCTATGATCACTGTGGCAAAATGGTGGTGACAAAGATTGTGAGGGGAGAGGACATAGTTAACCTTTACTGGACTGTAAAGATGGCATAATAAAAGAGAGGCTTCACCTATTCACTCAAGGTACATATGGGGAAGGCAGAAAAGCTTCTATGGTAGCTTTAAAATAACCCCTAAGGAGAAAGCATGGCAGTATTAGTTTCCCTTTGCTGTTGTAACAAATTGCAACAAATTTAATGGCTTGAAACAACACACTTTTTTTAAATCATAGATCTGGAAATTGGAGGTCTGAAATGGGTCTTACTGTGCGAAAACCAAGGCATGTCAGCAGGGCTACATTCTTTTCTGAGATTCTAGAGGAGAATACATTTCCTTGCCTTTTCCAGCTTCTGGAAACCACTTACATTTCTGGTTCATGGCTACTTCTATCTTCTTGAAATCTCTCTTTCTAATTCTGACCTTGACTCTCATACTTCCTTCTTTCATTTATAAGGATTTTGTAATTAGAGTGAGCCTATCTGGATAATCCAGGATAATCTCTAACTCTTAAAATTGTTAATTTGATATATGCAAAATCCTTTTGCCATATAAGGTAACAAATTCACAAGTTCAGGACATTAGGACATAAACATCTTTGGGGGCCATTTTTTCTGTCTATCGGAATGACTAAAGATAAAGCCCAAAATATAATTATGTAGTGTGCAAAATTACAAGACTAGCTAAATGACTGACTCACAAAGTCTTCCATACCAAGGATAGGCACTGGTTGGCAAGGAATTTGACCCTTAGACTTGGATGGAAAGATTTGGGCAGACATAGACAAGTCTGAGAAACATTTTCTCCCAAACCCATAAGCCACTCTGGCCAGAAGCAGCCACCTCCTTACGTGTGGAAGTAAACTGCTTCCCTTTCATTAAAACCTTTCATAAAGTGTGCCCCAAGGAAGGCCTCTTATTTTTACTTCTTATTCAGGTTCTACCAATCTTCACTGCCTCCAGGTTCACAAAAACCATCAGATCCCAGAATTTCCCAGAAGGAGAAATGATTTGGCACATACACTATCCAAGAAAAAGATAGTGAATATGCCAAAGAGCTTGTAAGATCTTACTACGTATATCAACAAAAATCTGGGGAATACATGTGTGAATGCTTTCTGATGATGATAGTCAAATATGATGGAACATAAGGTTAGATTTGTTTGAATTAAACCATCTGTGCTCTCATTGTGATTCAAGATTCAATGTGTAAATTTTGAGTAGTGAGTAGCAACAGTTCTGTTGGTTAATCAAAGCCTAGTCTCAAGGGCGGCCTCTATTCAATATGCCTGAGATACTGGAATTTCCCTGAATACTGTAGAAGAGGGAATCCAAAGGCTCAGGGAGATTGGAATGTTGAAGAAGGTCAAATACATGCAACATATTCAGCAACCATCATTCACTTCCACTGAGGGACATTCAGGGGACACTTCCTTAAAGAAGATATCAGGAGACACGTTGGTGTGGGGACTGTCGAACCCCTCATGAAGCTCTGTGGTGGCTGTCCTCTGCAGGCTGGAGATGACAGTGGGAGATGCTGCCACACAATGGGGCTCACTGATTGCAGTAGGAACAAGAGAATCCCACAGAGGCAGCGGCCAGACAGCAGCATTTTACTTTCAAAGATGAGATGGGAACAATTACTATAATAGAAGAAATGGAGTTTCTGATCTGCAGGGATCTGTGGTTGTGGCTAATCAATCATTGTGTTCCTAAGAATGAAATAACATGAGAAAACAGGTAAAGTATATCATGACAAATATGATAAAAATAAACAAATAAAAAAACTACAGGTCTGGTGAGTAGAAAAGTGACTTGAGTTACTATAGTGGAAATTCATGGCTTCACTCTCAATATCTGAGCATAAGCCAGTTTATAGATCCCATGTACCTTAATTGAGAGGAAGTCTGGGCCCCCTAGAAAAAGGACTTAAGATATAACCACACATGGTGTACTTGTCTTGTACTCCTCGAGTAGCTTCTTAGGAGTTCTTTGCATGACCACCTGTTTTGGTAATGCTTTTTACTTGAGAATTTATTTTTGATATTTATACAGTACCTGCATAAGTAACATTTTCAGAAAGGATAATAGGAAGTATGTCTATCTTGCATTCCTGAATGTATTTGAAATATGCTTTTACTCTTGAAAGCTGGTTTAGCTGAGCTGAATATAAAACTTTGAATCAAACATTTTTCCCAAAGAAATTTATTCTTGCTCAAGAACTTTTGCTGGCACAAGAATTAAAGTGTTTTTCAGTTGGATACTATTCTGATTCTTATTAAATTACAGGTAACATGGTTTTTCTCTCTTTTTACATTTAGATTTGTAGAGGGCTTTATTGACACACCAAGGCTATAAGCTAAAGAGTTCACCAATACATACCGTTCCCCAAAAAACTCTAATTTAGTAGGACTGGATGCTGATGTTTGCGTTTTTAACATGTATCCCAGGGGATTTTCATTTTCTTCAAAGTTTAAGGTCCATTCTCTATGGATTTGCCCCAGTATAATCTGCCAGGCAAAAGGCACTCAATGAATATCTTTGAATGCGTGGATAAATGAATGAGAACAAATGAATAAAAGCAAAGTTAAAGGGAAAACAAAGTCTAAGGCCCACTGTCTCAATGAATAAAGCTTTACATCTAAATCTTCAGATTTGATGAACCAATGGAATTTGACAAACTGTGCAGTGTAGTAGTGCAGTGGATATATCAACCTCTCTGAATCTCCTTCATCAACACAATGGTAGCACTGCTCACCAAGTCCTTATAAGGACTGCTTTAGCTAATTTACTTCAATCTCCAAGCACTTAATAGCATTAAATAAGTGGTGGCTCTGCTTCCAAAAAAAATACTTATAGATCATATCTTAGAAATATAATCCAACGTACTTACTTGATGCTGTTGAGCAGTATATGTATCTTTTCATTTCATTCAGATATGAAGATCAAAATCATAAAATGAATTTGGACTTGTGCTAACCTGAGCCTATTATTTTCAATGACATTAATTTTCCTCACTATAACATTATCTGCTTGGAGCTGGCTGAAGTTACAGAGAGGAAACCACAGGAAAATATTCCAGATGCAGCTGTAAATGGAAATATTTGGACCTACACTGGTTTTAATACCATGGAAGAAACAGTTTCTGAATTTATTGGAGAGAAAAAGCAGGTAGGAGAAATAGACTTATGAGGGGAAAAAAGATTAAAGACACACCCCAGAGAGATTTAGCTCCCTTGTACCCAAAAGACATTTTGAGTTAAGTACCAGAATCTGAGTAAGCAATGAGAGCCCACAGTGTTTGAAGCAGCTGGATTCTAGCTAATTGACAATAAATATTAGGAAGTGGCACCACAGCAGATGATTTAATCAGTGACAATTGAAGAAAGTCAGCCTGAAAGATGTGCACATATCCTCCTTGGGTATATCATCCAGTTATTCGTCATGATAAACTACTGAGCAAATAGTCATAGGCTCAGAAATTTGGTAGCTTGGGGACAAAGAGTTGTCCAAAGTCAAACTGAAAAACTGAAAGATTCTATGTAATCTTAATAGTAAAATCCTGAAATAAGAGAATGGGTCCCAAAGGTCACATTTTTGCTGGAAAAGAAAAATATGCAAATCCTACCTAGCTTATGATACAAATTACCTGGGGAAATACATGAAAAGATTCTACTGCTAACTTACACAGGCATGAGAAAGCTTGTCCTGGAAGTTTTAAATATTTGTGTTGTTTCACAAAAGATAACATTGGACAAGCATATCTCGCTCGTTCTAAAATAATGTGTGATCCCAGCTTTAATGTTCTCCATATGGGTGGTAATAGGACATAATATATCAACATAGACTCAAAATTGTTAGAGGACGGATATACATAGGGAATGCAAGTATCCACAAGGACAACAAGTCCTTGGGCACCTTTAGACAGTGATGAGGGGGCTGTGTTGATGCCTTATGTATAAAATATGAACAAATATGTGGGGAGATGGAAAAATCATATGCAGCTCTGTGTGGTTTTTCTAAGCTGATAAATTCCAAAATTTTCCAAGAAGTGTCTGGGGAGTAGAAAGATTGGAAACTGATCATTTAGCCTATCACAAATCCAGACTTCATAGAGAATATAGAGAGAACGATAGCCCTGCTCTCAGGGTTTTGAAGAATGAGGGGACTCACCTAACCCTGAAGCTCAGTGCATGTCCATTTGTTCACCAGAGAGAAAATAATATGTCCTGGACTTGTTTTATACTGCAAATTTAGGATAGTCTGCAGGGGAAGCTTTTCTATAAAATGAAAGGAAGGTTCTGACTCCTAGTTAGAAGACCTGTAGGGACAGTTAGTCCCATAACCAAGGAAGAGAAGGCAGCCCGGACAAAGACCGCAGAGTGCAGCAAACCCCCTGGCAAGCAGAATGTCTTGGGGAGGTTGGAGGGTGCGGGGAGAAAGTCTTCAGAACTTAAGATAACTACTTCACTCATGCTATTACTTGGTTCTTGTAACTAAGGAACCGATTTAAGCTGTTACAGAGGCTTCATTTTTAGCCTAGAGAGCATTCTACTTAGAAAACAATGCCTGCCTGAAACCCTTCAATTTGCCAGCTTGAGGCTCCCAAATAATGAGACTTAATGCATCTACAACTATTGATTTCAATCACGAAAAGCTTCAAGCATATATTTAAGGCTCCCTCTTTCACCATGGATATACAACGTCTCACTAGCATACATTCTACTAAGTGATGGTTAGATGTCCTGCCAAACTCTTAAGTTCAAATGGCCTGAGGAAAACAATATGGATACTTGACGCTTTCTCCATGGGTCCCAAGCTTCCTACAATAAGGATAACATAAACTGTAATCAATCAGAGAATTGAGTTTAATGGCCCAATGGGGAGGACAAAAATAACCTGGAACATTTCCTAAAGATTGTACCATTAATGGCAACAAACCAATCCTCTGGGCTACTCCGAACAAAGTCAGTTAATGAGTGAAACCGACATTTAGAGAGTTCTGCTGTCTGATAGAAGGGAAGGTCTCAAAGAGTACAGAGTAGCTAACAAACGTAACATTATTCTTATAGGAATGACAGAAATGACAAATGGATGATGGATCCAGAGTAAATTTCCCGAAATGCACTAATGCTGCCCTAGAGATGCAGTAACGTATTTATGACAGTTCTTCACAGTGACTTTGATTACTGAGACTGGACTCAGGATGGTGTGCTCAATATACCCTGTAGATCCTTCACAATAGTATATATGAATAAAACATGAAGGCATTTTTCAGATACATGCAATTAACACATAAGTGGAATAGGCAGCTCATCTGGAAAACATGATGCGTAGCAAACCTCTATGAGAGAAGAGTGACAAAAATGTAACCTAAATATGCTTTCGAAAAAAAAATGGGGGAAAGGAAGGAAAGAGAAGAAGGAGAATAAAGAAGCAAAGAAAGGAAGTAAAGAAGTGGTTCCCCCATTAAATTGAAAAATCTAGGAATAATATATTTTTCCTCTGCATTGGCTCCATTCTCGGGCAGATTTTTAACAGTGACAAAATGGCTGCCAGCAGTTTCAGAAACTTCTAGTTTAAAGGATGACTTCTTTCCTAAAGGCTCTAGTGAGAGTTTCAAAATTGAGACTCCTTGACGTTCATCAGTTCTCATTGCCGTCTCTGAATTGTTGTGGCTGGAGGGATGGAATACTCTGATTGTCTGGGCCTGGAACGCATCATCCATCTGCATGGATGCAAAGGGGTAGGGTTAACATAAAATCAGAAACGAGTAAAGGAAATCAGGAAACTGTTACTATAAAAGAGAGACTGGATGTGATGTGAGCAGAAAAATCTTTCTGCTGAAGTGTGCATAGATTTTTATATCTCAACAAGAGAATGGAAATACCATGAAGACAGCATCTTAGTTTAGCCTTGGCCTCTTACAGGAAGCTACCATTCCTGCCCTATGCCTGGCACATCTACCAACCACACAGGACCAGCTCCTGTCTCCTCACTCTTCCTTCTCCTGTCAAGAATGGGGCATTGTCAAAGGCAGTAAATGTTATTTGGCCTCAGTCCTAATGGGTGGAGAGTTTTTGGTGCGAAGTTAAACCCTAAGTCAGTAGTGGCGGGATCCGCTCCCACACATTTGGCAGGTGAGACCAGTCGGGGGCCAGTTTTATTTGGTAACTGCCTGAGGAGGTGATATTACATTGGGATTCAGGGCAAAAGCCACATAATGATGAATAATATGCCTTAGCCTGGCCTTGCCCTCTGTGCACATATCTCTCGGGCATATTGCATATGGGCAGTGTGGGTTGCAGGAAGGATTCAAGGGGTGGGTATCCTGGGTCCTGGCCCAAATACCATCTCTTTTCACGCTTTAACATGATTTACATTTGGCTCAGTTTCTGGAGATCATTTATGTGCAGGGAACTTGAAATTAAGAGGAAAGTGCTCCAAAAGAAAGAGTGAGACTCATGCTTTAGGAAAGGCCTCGGATGTTTATATAAAACGGCAAGTGCAGCTGCGCCTGCTGAGTAATATCCCACATGCAGCAAGCAGGGTCTGGTGTTAGTGGGGACAGGGATTTATTTCTCCTTCCAGACAAGCTCTCCTGGGAACTCTAAATGGTAAAAGCAGTGAACTTCCATATGGGCTGGGGTAGGCCATAAGTAGTCCCTGCATATGGGATTTTTTGGCCATGAGCCTCCTCACCTTACTTTGAACTCTGTATTTCCTTTCCTTTTGCCAGCTGTAGCCTGCATCCAGGATCAACGATGGATTTGTGGTGGGACTAAACTGGGGGATTCTTGTAGCCTGCTTGAAATATCTCTGAAGCATCCATTCCATCATTGGTCAGCCCGCTAGATAAACCTTCGTCTCTGAAGTCTAACAGGGGAAGGTCAGAGAAAGATGCGAAAAGAAAACATTACGTTAACATGCATGACTTGACTACAGAATATCCAACTCCAACTCTGCTTCATTGTTCTCTGTTAGAGATCCATACAATACATTCAATAATCCCTCAGCTTGGTAGCAGATTTCAAACCCTTCTTTTGTGGGTTCAGCCACACCGAGTAAAAGATTTCATCACCTGAGATATGCTTCTTCTTCTTGGGCTAGGAATATGGATTGAAGCTGTTGTAAGGTGGGGGGGGGGCGGTGTTAGAATCAGTAATGATTAATTTAGACTGTATTTAAAAAGTAAAACTAAAGTAGGAATAGTTGAAACATTTATATGTATTGCTCACATGACAGACCTCCAGAGGAACATAGTCTAGAGCAGGTTTGGTGCTTCCTTGCCCATCAGGCATCCACATCTCTTCACTCTTTCTGATCCATCATCCAACAATATGACACCCATACTTGAGACTTACTTTATAGTTGAAAAAGGTCACTGGAGCTCCAAGCATCAGTTCAGCATTTAAAATAACAAGAAAGAGGAAAAATGGAAAAATAAAAATGCCCACCTTCCAGCATTCAGTTTCCTTTAAGCACTTTTCCTAATTTTACTAGTGAGAAGCCACACAGCCTCAACTGGCTGCTGAAAATGGGTCTTCCAACTAGGTGCAGTGCCAACCTGAATAAAATTGTGTTCAGGCAATAGGAACATTCCTAGTTCACTAAGGCATCGCTATGAAGCCCACTGGGTTCAAAGAGAGAAACAAAAGATGAGGAACATATTGACCTCTAAGAGAAGTTTAAACATCATTCCAATTCCTCCTCATTCCAACATTCTTTTTCCTTTCTCCTTTAGGAATTTTTCAAGACCAAGGGGAAAGAGTTTATTGGTTACTGGCATTGGCTCTACTCTGACAGAAAAGGGTGAGTCTTTTAGACTTGAGGAGCACACGCTTCCTCTGTGCTCTCTCCCATACAGTCAGTCTACTAACTAGAATAGGCCAGGCTGTTGTGCAAATCAGCACTCAATTTGCTTTAAGGTTCATTCTACGTCTCCTTGGCTTTGCTATATATTGCAGGAACTACATTTCTCATCTCCCTTTACCTCCGGATTTTTTATAGGAACAGCCAATGGGAAACCCAGACAGAAGATTAGAGGAAGAGAAGAAGGAAGAATGGTGGATATCCTATCACCTTTGATCTCTGTAGCATCTCTTTCTAGTTCCCACCAGATAGCCCTTCCCTCTATTGTCCCAGTTTCTATCAGACAGGCCTCCCTATGGTTCTAAATTTTACTGTATGGCCTTAACTTCTGGATTAATACCATCTTCTCCCATTGTCCTATTCTAAGGATATCAGCTTCTTATAGTGAATCCTGAGTTACCTTACTGTTTTCAGTTTGCTGTGTCTACTCACATCATCTCTGCAACCAATCTCTTGCATTAAATGCACTGAATTTGAACAGTTTCTGGAAAGTTCTTGATTGGTAAAATTATGCTGCAATAATCAACAAGTTCCAAAATCTCAGCAGCTTAACACATAAAATTGTGTTTCTTACTCACATTATACTGATACAGAGCAGCCACTTTCCAAGTGGTGGTGAGTCAGGGGTCCAGGTGGCTTTCATTTTTAGCTATGCCATTTGGAGTATTTGGCTGCTATATCACTGTAGGAAGTGAAGATAAAAAATAAAGAATTCAAATCTACTCTTGTTTTCTTGATCCAGAAGTGATACACTAATTCCACATCAGCCTTTTGGCCAGGACTAGTCATATGGTCCAACATGATTTCCAAAGATGCTTGGAAATGACCCTTCTTATATATTTATATATGTATATGGATGTGAGTATATATATATATATACATACATACCCCCCGCATATAAATACATATGTACATACACATGCACACATACACAGATAAAGAGATATGCTTTTGATATTCTCATGGAGCATAAAGGAGATGAGATAAGAAATGTATACAACTTGGACAACTTGGATTGTGAATCCAAGGCAAGTATGATCACCTGTATCTGTTTCTTAAGAACATAGCTTTACTCTTGTCAATGGTTCACCACTTCAACTGATTTGTTTTTACATCTTTGTTACTCAACACCCAAAATTTTCCATGGCAGACATGTTGTAGAATTATTTTCCTGTGTATAGCAAAATGACACCTATTTTCTCATCACAGCTGCTCTTTCCCGGTCTCAGCACTACTCCAGCTTGAAAAGTCAATGTGAAATTGAGTAGCACTTGCCTCTAGAGATATGTCATGATGTTTCTTAGGAAAAAACTAACAGCCTCATCCAAGTTCATAATATAATTATAACTCCAAGTTCCTAAGAAGTTTAAAACTATGAAAACTTAATAGAAAATGTTAATAGGAAATAATAATTGCATATAGTTGAATAAATTCCAGACACACCCAAATAAAACGTTCCTCAGAATTCCATTCATGCTAACTTTTCATTGTCTTCATCCAAAGGCTTGGAGCTTTCTCATGGAGGCCTTGAGATTCAGTATTCCCCCTTTATAATTATGGACTAGATTTCTTTTGTATCTTTTCTTCTGTGTATTATTCCATTGCAATTTGGGGGTTACAATTTACATATGCATGAGATAAGAGCAGCACACCAAATCTATGTATCATATTGCCTGATACAAATCACTATAACAAGGACTATTAACTCTAGTATAATACCAGGATTGCACCCAAAACGTATTTTGGGCTTTTCAAAAATGTGGAAATTAAATTGAGATTAATATATAAATTTTAAAAATACTTGAGCTTATTCTTGTTTTGTTTTGTTTGTTTTTTTCATTTGTGACAGAAACCAATGTGTATACAGAAAGCAGGTTCATTTAATACTTTTTTTATTAAGTATCTACTATGTGTTAGACACTATCACAGGTACTTACAGTGTAGCAGGGAATAAGACAAACATGATTCCTGCTCTCAGGAACCTTATATTTCAGTGAAGAATATAAACAATCAATAGTAATTAACATGAAAATAAAAGGAGACCCAAGATCCTGTTGAGGTAAATAAATAAATAAATAAATAAATAAATAAATAAGTCAGTGCCTGCAGGGTATGAACAAAGTTAATATGGTAAGATTAGAAATGTGGACACACATAATATTATATGTGTGCACATGTACCTTTGGAAAAAAATTTAGATTTTATTCTCAATGGGAAGGTACTGGAGAGTTTTAAGAGTTTATGACTTTTTTTTCTCATTAGTTTCAGGTGTATAAAACAATGTAATAGTTACACATTTACACGCCTCACAAAGTGATAACCCCCTCCAATCTACTACGTATCTGACATCACACATAGCTGTTACAATTCCATTCACTATATTCCTTATGCTGTACTCCACTCCTGTGACTCTCTATAAAAAATATATAGATATAGATATAGATATTAGATATTATTATTATTATTATAGTTGACATTCAATATTATTCAACTTCAGCTTCAGGTGTACAGTGCAGTGGTCAGGCATCTACACAGTCCATGAAGTGGTCTCCCTAATAAGTCCAGTGTCCATCTAGCACTCTACATAATCTTTACATTATTGATTATATTCCTCAAACTGTATTTCATATCCCCATGACAATATTATGACTACTAATTTGTGCTTTCTAATCTCTTTATGTTCTCCTCCATCCCCACCCTGTCTAACAGCCATCAGTTTTTTTCCACCTATATCTCTGAGTCTATTTTGGTTTTGTTTATTCATTTATGCTGTTCTTTAGATTCCACATATAAGTGAGATCATATGGTATTTGTCTATTTCCATCTGACTTATTTCACTTTGCCTAATATTCTCTAGGTCTATCCATGCCATTGCAAAAGTAATATTTTGTTTTCTTTATGGGTAAGTAATACTCCATTGAATAAATGTACCACAGTTTCTTTATCAAATCATCTATTGGTGGACATTTTGTTTGTTTTCATGCCTTGGCTATTGTGAATAACACTGCAATAAATATAGAGGTGCATATGTTTTTTCAAAATAGTGTTTTGGATTTTTTTAGATAGATACCCAGGAATGGAATAGCTGGGTCATAAGGTAGTTTCATTTTCAATTTTCTGAGGTACTTTTATACTGATTTCCATAGTGGCTGCACCCATCTGCAATCCCACCAACAGTGCACCAGGGTTCCCTTTTCTCCACATCCTTGCCAGCACTTGTTGTTTGTTGATTTATTGATGATAGTCATTCTGATCAGGGTGAGGTAGTAGCTCATTGTGGTTTTTATTTGCATTTCTGTAATAATTAATGTCGTTGAGAATTTTTTCTTATGTTTGTTGGCCATCTGTATGTCCTCTTTAAAGAAATGTCTCTTCATGTCCTCTGCCCATTTTTTAATTGGGTTGTTTATTTTTTGGATATTGAGTTGTATAAGTTTTTTGTATAAATTTTGGATATTAACCCTTTATCAGATGTATCATTGGCAAATATCTTCTCCCATTTAGAAGGATGCCTTTTTGTTTTATTGATGGTTTCCTTTTCTGTGAAAAAACTTTTAAGTTTGATGTAATTCCACATGTTCATTTTTTCTCTTACTTCCCTTGCCTGTGGGGTATAGAGCAGTAAAAATATTACTAAGGGTAATGTCTGCAAATTTACTTCCTATATTTTCTTCTAGAATTTTTATGGTTTAGTGTCTTACATTTAAGCCTTTAATCAATTTTGAATTTATTTTTGTATATGGTGTAAGAAGGTGGTTCAGCTTCAATTTTTTGCATGTGTCTGTCCAGTTTTCTCAGCACCATTTATTAAATAGACTGTCTTTACCCCAGTGTTAATTCTTGCTTCCAATGTCATGGATTAAATGACTATGTAGGCATGGCTTTATTTCTGGGCTCTCTATCCTGTTCCATTGATCTATGTGTCTGTTTTTATGCCAGTACCATGCTGTTTGGTTATTGTAGCCAAAGAAGGGCACTACATAATAATAAAGGGACTGATCCAACAAAAGGACATAACCCTGGTGCACCCAACATAGGAGCTCCTAAATATACAAAACAGATTTTGACAGACTAAAGACAGAGATCAACAGTAACACTATCGTAGTAGGGAACTTCAACACCCCACTGACACCAATGGACAGATCCTCCAGACAGAAAATCAATATGGAAACAGTGGCCTTAAGTGGCGCAGTAGATCAGTTGGATTTAATCATTATTTTTAGCGCATTTCACCCCAAAGCAGCAGAATATTCATTCTTCTCAAGTGCACATGGAACATTTTCCAAGATAGACCACATGCTAGTCTACAAAACAAGTGTCAATAAATTTAAGAAGGTTTAAATTATATCAAGCCCCTTCTCTGACTATAGTGCTATGAATCTAGAAATCAATTACAAGAAGAAAACCGGAAAACACACACACACTGGAGGCTGACTAACATGTTACTAAATAATGAATGGTTCAACAATGAGATCAAGGAAGAAATCAAACGATACCTTGAAACAAACAAAAATGAAAACACAATGACCCAAAATCTATGGGATGCAGTGAATGCAGTTCTATGAGGGAAATTCATACGAATGCAGGCCTACCTAAAGAAAGAAGAAAAACCTCAAATCAGCAGTCTATCTTTACACCTAAGAGAACTGGAAAAAGAACATCAAAATAAGCCCAAAGGGAGTACAGGAAGGAAATAATAAAGATCAGAGCAGAAATAAATAAAATAGAGACAAAAAAATAAAATGATCAGTGAAACCAAGAGCTGGTTTTTTGAATACAGAAACAAAATCAACAAACCTTTGCAAGATCCATCAAGCAAACAAGAGAGGACCCAAATTAATAAAATCAGAAATGAAAGAGAAGTGACAACAGACACCACAGAAATACCAAAAAAAAATTTAAGAAAATGCTATGAGCAACTATATGCCAACAAATTAGGCAATCTGAATGATATCAATAAGTTTCTAAAAGCACACAATCTTCAAGGCTGAATCAAGAGGAAACAGAAACTCTGAACAGACCAATTACTACCAACAAAATTGAATTGGTAATCAACAAGCTCCCAACAAACAAAAGCCCTGGACCAGATGGCTCCACAGGTGAATTTTACCAAACATTCAAAAGAGAATTACCACTTATCCTCTTCAAACTATTTTAAAAAATCAAGAAGGAAAGGATACGAGGCCACTATCATCCTGATCCTAAAACCAGACAGACATTACAAAAAAAAAAGAAAACTATAGGCCGAAATCCCTAATAAACATAGATGCATAAATCCTCAACAAAATATTAGCAAACCAAATTCAGCAATACATTAAAAAGATCATTCACCACAACTAAGTGGAATTCTTCCTGATATGAAAGGTTGTTTCAATATCTGCAAATCAATTAACATGATACACCATATTAACAAAATGAAAAATAAAAATCACATGGTCATATCAATAGATGCAGAAACAGCATTTGACAAAATCCAGCATCCATTTATGATAAAAACTCTTAGCATAGTGAGAATAGAGGGATCACATCTCAACATAATAAAGCCATATGTGATAAACCCACAGCAAGCATCGTTCTCAATGGGGAAAAGCTAAAAGCATTTCCCTTAAGATCAGGAACAAGACAAGTCTGCCCACTTTCACCATTTTTATTCAACATAGCTCTGGAAGTTCTAGCCACAGCAATCAGACAAGAAAAAAAAAATAAAAGGCATCCAATTTGGAAAGGAGGAAGTAAAATTGTCATTATATGCAGATGACATAATACTATATAGATAGGACCCCAAGGACTCCACAAAAAAACTATTAGAACTGATAAAGTAATTTAGTAAAGTAGCAGCATACAAAATTAATATTCAGAAATCAGTTGCATTTGTATACACCAATAACAAATTCTCAGAAAGAGAAATTAAGAAAACAATCCCATTTACAATTGCTTCAAAAACAATATAATACTTAGGAATAAATTTAACCAAGGAAGTAAAAGACCTGGTCTCAGAAAATTATAAGACATTGAAGAGAGGAATTAAAGAAGATATAAATAAGTGGAAACATATACCATGCTCATGGATAGGAAGAATTAATAGAGTTAAAATGTCCATACCATCTAAGGCAATATATAGGTTGAACACAATCCCTATCAAATTACCAGTGACATTTTTCACATAACTAGAACATATAATCCTAAAATTTATATGGAATCATAAAAGATCCGTGAATAGCCACAGCAATCTTGAGAAATAAGAACAAAGTGGGAGGTATCATAATACCTGACATCAAAACATACTACAAGGCTATAGTAATCAAAACAGCATGGCATTGACCTGTGGTTTTAAAAAGCACCTTGGTTGTTATGGAACAGAGCAGTTTTGAGTCAGAATGAGTAGAGGCAATGAGACCGGTTAGGAAGCTACTAGCAGTTGTCCAAGTGAGAGATGATTAGGAATGTTCTAGATGGCAAAGTTGTTTTCACATTTGAATACCACCAAAAAATTCAAAACAAAGAACACGTAGATAAGGGAAATATTACCAACTCCTTTGATAGATGGAAAAGTTGGTATTGCAAGGTGAAAGTTAAGTCAGGAGCCCAGTTTTTTTATTCCAAACATCGAGGGTCCCCCGCTGCCACCATTTTACTCACAGGAAAAGAACAAATGTAGTTGCACATAAGTAGAATCAAAATGTATTAATAGCATATAGGTTGAATGCTAATTGATAGGCTGGACCAATTTTGAAATAATTTACAAATAATAATGTTATATTCAAAGCATTATGAGACAAGGGTGAGGCTTCTGTAATCACTGGGGGAGAAGCTTCCACTGAAAGTCCCCAGATTCCTGCTGCCCTGAGTGGATATGGGTTTCTGTTGATTTCCAATCACGTGGTGCCAACTCGACCTTCCCTGCCCTCAGCACTTCCCCATCCTCTGCCATCTAATGTAGATATGCATCTGCTTTCACCCGTTCATTTTTTGGTGAAAGAGAGTCATATCCTCCCTTTCTAATGCTGCTTCTGATTCAGAGTGGCCTTGTAATGAGGAAAAACTTCAGTATAATTGCTTATTTAAAAACTTTTTTTTTTTTGCCTGGGGGGCTGGAGTGGGAATTGGGATTAACTATAAAATAATATGAAGGTTCTTATTGGGGTGTTAAAAAAGTTCTAAAATAGAATATGATGATGATGGCACAACTTGATAAATTTACTAAAAAATCATTAAATTGTATACTTAAAGTGGATGAATTTAAAGTATGTAAATTAACCTCAACGAAGTAGTTTTTTTAAAACAAGAAACCTAACAGAAATAAAGGTACCTCGATTTATCTGAAAATTTGTGAATCAAGTGAAAGGCAGAGATTTATAAATTGAGAATATATTTTCAAAATTCAGAAAGCAGATTTCAAAGCAGATTAGTTTTTAAAAGGAAAAAATGCTTTCAAACGAACATCAAACTATGTGTGAAAGGTTACATACTTATTTGTGACTAGATATACAGTTTTTACTTCTGTTTCTAAAATTTTCCAATATGTCACTTTTCATTATTTACTTCAGTGGTAAAGCTCACCTTTTTAGATTAAAAAAAATGATTATTTTTATATCTTAAAAAAATATCTTAAAAAGAAAAGAATAAAAGTGTCAGGATCATTTAATTAGGAAGTTCATTTTCTGCTTGAGCCAAATGTAACTCACCCATTACCTGTTTGATATTGAAGAGTAATTCATAACAGTAAACAATAACAACAGCAATAAAGTGACCATTTATCAAAGCCTATTCCTACCTCGTGTCATACGTAATGCTAATCATTTTATGTAATGCCAAATTTAATCTTTACAACAATCTTATTAACTTCATTTATTGAAGTATTTTTATTTTAAGATAAAGAAATAGAGAGTTGAGCTGGTCGAGTGGCTCTGTTGGTTAAGAGCACAAGCTCTGAGCAACAGGGTCACCAGTTCAATTTCCACATGGGCCAGTGAGCTGTGCCCAAGCTGAGCTGTCGCTGAGCTTGGCAGGATGGCTCAGCTGGTGAGAGCACGTGCTCCTAACAACAAGGTTTCCGGTTCGACTCCTACATGGGATGGTGGGTTATGCCCACCCACAACTAAGATGGAACATGGCACCTTGAGCTGAGTGGCTGCAAGCTGCCAATGGGAGGCTGGATGGCGACTGGACTTGGAGCTGAGCTAGCTGTGCCCTCCATAGCTGAGACTGAAGAAAAACAACTTGGCTATTCTCCTTCCCCAATTCCCCAATAAAATCTTTTTTAAAAAAAGAAAAGATAAAAGGAAATAGAGAGTCAAAGAATAGTGGTTCAAAAGGATGTTTTGACATTCACACAATTATTACCAAAACTGATAATTGAACCCAGGTATCACTATACCTAATGCCCACAATTTATTCATTAGTCTACACTGTTCTTTATTAGAGAAGTATAGGGGATATGTTCTTTCACATCTACCTTGCAGTCAATTATAGATATATGATAGTCATATTTCTGAGAAATTACATTAAGAGTAATGAGTTCATATATTTTGTCTAATTGGATTGCATCATTGTGAACTTAGAAAACTTGAAGGTGAGACTGATAAACTGCTTTTAGGAACCCTTCAGAGAAAATGAGAAATAGACATTTTGCTAAAAGATAGGGTGACCACATAATTTAATGTACAAACTAGGACTCTATTAATTATTTTTCTAGGACAAAAGGCATAAACAAAGGCTATTTTGAGCAAACTGGGACATAAGATTACCTTTCTCAAACCTAGAGATAAGTAATATACCACACATAGAAAACAGTAATGATATCATTTCTCAAACTATAATCCAAGCAAATTGATGTAAAATTGCCTGAAAATACAAAAAAGATCATTAACTAGATCATTAGTAAAGATGAACATAAATTCCCAAAAACCAAATGCAATTCCACCTATAACTCAGATGTCAGCTGAGGTAACACTGCCCCTTAATATATAGATAAATTTTATTCAGTCCATGCCTTATGGAAAATCTCAAGCACTCAACAAGATTTATGGGAACTCTAGAGTTTACACTGTCTTGGTCATCTGTGGTTTCGGGTTTCTGACTCCAAATTTCTGTATGCTAGGATCATTTTTCTTTCAATTCTTCTCACAGTAATTCTTTATCTCTGCACTGGAATCCATGCAAATAGAGAACTCAACCATTTGCCTTAGTTTCAAACAAAATAAGCTATTATAATAAACACATGCACACACATTACAACTATTGGGTTGTCGGAAAAGTCATGATGCATTTTTGCACCAAAAAACAGAAAAAATACGTCATGACTTTTCCAACAACCCAATAGTTTGTGTGTAGAGCAGACATGCTGAAAGTAGATGAGTGGGAAGGGGTTTACAGAAAAATATGAGGGGAAAATGGATAAGAATACAAATCTCGACTTTGGATGTGCTACATACTGCTTGCATGATCTTGGTCACATACTTGTAAAATGATAGCATTACCTCAAATAATTATAGTAAGGAGTTAATGAGATAACACATGTTTCATTAGCACAATCTATGGGCACAAAGTAAGAGCCCAATAAATATTAGTTGTCGATATTGTTACGTTGTTGAAAATGCAAACAAATTAAAATTTCATCTCTATTCATAGAAGTCCTTTGGTTTGTCTGCAATGTTATTAGGCCATCTTTTCTCTTTTCTCTACTTACTCTAATTTACTCTCTTTTTTCTCTTCCCTGTGCTAACAAACACACACACCACACACACACACACACACACACACACACACACACACACACACACACACACACACCCCTCTCTTTTCTTCAGCTTCTACCAGCAAATCAAGTTCTGAAATTTCTGTTGCTCATTCCTAGATTTAACTGAGACTAAGAACAATATAAATACTTGTGAGCACCTGCTTAGGTGTTCAGACACAACACCACCTTGGTCTAGCTGTAGAAAAGGTAAAAAAGTTTTTTCCTTCCAGTTACATAATCTCACTTTCATTCTAAGGAAGATTCTGAATTGATGTGAGCAATATTTATGTTCACATAAAGGTTTCAAATGTTGACTATTACAATAGTGTATTATATGATTGCATATAAAGAAAAAAAAAGGCAACTAAATGATAATATATTTTAGTAAATTCATTGCTGGTTGATTATTCCTAACAAACATAATGATGAAATTGATTTCTACCTATAATGGGTTTTTGGAGATTGACCTATTGGCTCTAAGCCTATTTAAGAACTCAGACTGCTTTGAGATTTGGATAAATATATCAACAAAAAGAATATACTAATATGAATATATATTCATGTAGATAAATGAATATATCTATAGATAAATATATCTATTAAAAATTTGCATGGGATTCACATACACACACATATAAACCCATTTTTTTCAGGTGTTTCAGCAAACACCTAAAGCTTGTGAGGGCTCATAAACTCAAACCTAAAATCCTTGATTAAAAACAAATAAAAAATGAATAATTTTGTCCTTTCATTCTGTCAGTGTCATAGCACCTGCTATATAGAAAACAGCCTGAGCACATTCTTTCCATATTTGAATATCAACACATCCATGTAGATATTTGAAATTTACAACCATGTACACTTTTAGTTATTAATAAATATTGTCAACAGGATGTTCTAACAGCCACCTAATGACCTGGCAAAAAAAGGTACAGGGATGAAATGTAGTACCAAAGTTCATTTACATAGTGTTCTCAGACGAGACCCAATAACTGGATATAAATTTGTCCTGTGAGTTAGACCAAAACTTACATGGGCGATACTGCAATATTATATGATGTATATAGCACAATATCACTTTTGAGTCCAGTGCACTTGCATTCAAATCTTATCTCTGTCACTTGATAACTATCAGAACTAAGCTAAACAGTTTAACCCCTCCCAGCTTCAGGATCCTAGTTTAACACATTAGTCATGGTATCTATAAGTCATAATGCTATGATGATTAAATAAAATAGTATACATAAAATAAGTTTTACTGTGCTTGGCACATAATAAGTTTTTTGGGGGTTTTGCTTGTTTGTTTGTTTTTTAATTTTATTGGTCATTGGTTACACATTGCTACACATTGTTACACATTGCTACACATTGCTACAATGGCATAGTTGACTCTTTTAAGGAGGACGCAGCTCATAGTGGCCCACGTGGGGATCAAACCAGCAACCTTGGTGTTATCAGCACCACGTTCTAACCAACTGAGCTAACCGGTCACCCCAATGCCTGCTGTTTTTAAGAAAACAAGCTGCTAAATACTTAGGCCACTGTAAAACTACTGCAATGTATGTTATAATTACAAAATATAAATATATGTATAATGTAATGCCTATTATTACAATTATAAGATATTGAAATTTTTTATTTTCAACTTCGTTGAGGAAAAAGTACTCAGTAATGTTCTGCTGAATCATGAAATACAGCCAATTGTAAATTTAGGACAAGGATTAGAGAATCTTAGTCAAGGTAGATAGGTAGATATGAGGTTGGACAATTAAGTTTGCAAAGTCATCCTAGAAAAAGTGCTTCATACCTCATTGCTGAATATCACTACGGTCATCTTTGAAGTACTCCCTTTGGGAAGCTATGCACTGACAACAACTAGTCCACACTTCAAAGCAGTTTTTGAACTCCTTTTCTGGAATGGTCATCAGAGCTGTCGTCATATATTATCCTTGATATCCTGAAATCATCAAAATGTCTTCCTTTCAATATTTCCTTTATCTTTGGGTAAAGAAAGAAGTCACTGGGGCCAGATCAGGTGAGTAGGGAGGGTGTTCCAATAGTTATTTATTGGCTAAAAACTCCCTCACAGGCAGTGCCATGTGAGATGGTACGTTGTCGTGATGCAAGAGCCATGAATTGTTGGTGAAAAGTTCAGGTTGTCTAACTTTTTTATGCAGCCGTTTCAGCACTTCCAAATAGTAAACTTGGTTAACTGTTTGTCTAGTTGATACAAATTCATAATGAATAATCCTTCTGATATCAAAAAAGGTTAGCAACATTGTTGCAACAACATAGCAAATTTAATTGTCAGACCTGGTATATTCAGAACAAACCTGAGTCAAAACTAGGTATGGTAAACACATGCAGTTCGAGGGTCAGGGAAGGCTGAAAGACAGAAGCCAGAGAGACTATGATAAAGGAGATGTACATGGATATTAGAAGGCAGGACAAGATGGTAGTTTCAGTGTCAGTTGGGAAAGGGCATTTTGAACAAGCTGAAAAGGACAAGGCAAAGGATGTGTTCATCATGTATGGCCTGAAGTAGAAGCCCAGAATCACAGTAAGTGACAAGAGGACTGAGGAGATGGGGGGGGGGGGGGAGAGAGAGAGAGAGAGAGAGAGACACTGAGGACAAGCCACACAGAGGTGGGAGGGGGGGGACAAGCCACATGGAGGTGGGAGGGGGGGTCTGGTGTCTGGTGGTCACCATGCTGTGAAAGCAGCAAGTTCTTTTTATTTTAGCTGAGCCATCCTGCCACCTGTTGGCATCTCAGTGGCAGCTCAGCTCCGGCCGGGCATCAAACCGCTGTTGCTCAGAGCTCGCAATCTTGAGAGAGCTCTTAATCAACTGAGCCACTCGGCTGGCCTCAGCAAGTTCTTCTTTTAATCACTAGTGAACATCCTAGTAGTGTCTCTCTTGCCTTAAAGTGCTTCCTCAAAAACTGCTGACTCTTAAAGGCATTTATTTCACTTACCTTCTTACTCGATGGTCAATTTAGACTATATGTTGAAATAATCATTCAATTTATTGTTTTAATCAACACCCAGAATAAACAGGACATATATTTTGAATTTTAAATTTGTGTGTGATAATACAGATTAGGGCATGCTTCCTAAATTTGACAAAATGTTATGCTTGATTCAATCAAAATTAATCATCTTGCTATAGTACTTGATAGGGACATTTGGGTAATTTTAATATATTTTGAAAATACAAAAGCATAAAAGAATAAATCAAATGAAAGCTAGTAATATATTGTAGAAATAGAATATACTTTAAATGTGTTTTTTAATTATAATTGACATACAATATTATATTAGTTTCAGGTATACAACATAGTGATTAGACATTTATATTTTATAGAAAGAAAAGTAATAAAGTGCATAATTCACTTTGGCATTTTGTACCCATTGCCTTATTTTAGTTTTTCAGACCACTATGTCACTAATTTTTTAGGGAACTCATTTATTTCATCTTTAGTATAATGTAGACCCAGGTCTTGAAATGAAGTAATGGAAAGGGTAATCACCTTGAAGTTAGAACTTCAAGCTGGCTTTCAAGTGCCAGCTTTACTCTTTGTCAGTATATGACCACAGAAAATTCATTTAACCTCTGCACTTTTCAGTTTTTCACACATAAAATAAGAGGGAAACACTTTATTGAAGTTTTAGTTCTTTTCTAGCAAAAAAAAAGAAGAAAAAAAAATAAAGAGAAGAAGAAGGGGAAAGAAGAAAGAAAAAGCTAATGTTTTCTAAATCATATAATTGCATATTCACTAAAGCATACTCTTATTGTTATAATTTTTTAACAATACTTTCTTTTTCTGCTAAAAGGGATCTTTGTTTTCTGATATATATTGCTACCTCTTTTTCAAGTTTTGTTGTCTAAAATATTATGGTGGAATTGGAGTCTTGATTTATGGCTTATAAAACTGATCCCTGAGATACAAAATAATTCAGCAAAGATGACATGATCAAATCCCATCAATGGCAATATATATATGTACATATAATTATGTACTCTGCATCAATTATTACAAATATTCACCTCAAGATACCTAATATTTTCAATGAAAGGTATTTAAAACACAGATGTAGTTCCATATATTTCTATATAATTTCAAAACAGTCTAGTTATTAGGTTAAAGAAAGTCCTTGGAAGACTAGCATTTGTTATAGCAGGATTTCCCTGTAAAGTCAGAAGATTGACTACAGGAAATAAATTATCAACCAGTTCGTGTGTATTTTTTTCCGAGTCTTACTCATAACTTTCCTAGCTGTCATTTCATATAACCATACTTCACCTGTAAATTAAGTTCTCCTTTTATCAAACTCAGCTGGGGGTTATTATATTAACTTTAATGCCTCTAAAAATGTGCTAAATGTGGATTTATATCACAAATGGAAAATCTGAGAGTGAAAGACATTTTCCATGTGGCAGTCTCATAAAACTATTGCTTTTAACAGACAACTTGAATTCAAGAGAAATTTGCAAAAATCTTTTAAGCACATTAATGGTCTTAGGAGAAAGTGCTAATATGGAGTCTGTCTGTTCTGCTGCAGCTGGTTGATTTATGAAAGCATAAACAACCCTGACTCATTCTAGGGAAGTCATAACTACCATATGGACAGACACTTCGTAAGGACTAATGTACAGACACTTCGTAAGGACTAATGCAGTAGCTTAAATCACAGTCATTGTGCTATCCCTACTCCCAAATCTTGCTATAATACATGCTAAGCAAAAGATAGCTCCATCCTCAGTACCTTTTACAATCAACTCCATTGCATCTTAAAAGTAAATACAGGGCCAGCCGAGTGGCGTGATGGTTAAGAACTGGCTTGGGACGCCGGAGGGCCCCGGTTCGGATCCCACATATGAGGGCCAGTGACACTGCCTTCTACAGCTAAGATGCTGAACAACAGCTCGACCTGGAGCTGGGCTGCCGTGAGTCGCCGTGATGGCATAGGCTGAAGCCCCTGTGGCAGTGGGTTGCCATGGCTACTGTGTGTAGCCAGCAGCCAGCGTGAGAGGCTGTCCAGAAGCTGGCGACTGATCTGCCTCGCCCGGGAAGAGCACAATGATGGTGCCAACTTGGGCCAGTGAAGCAACGTTCTCCACAACTAGACTGAAGAACAAAAAACGACAGCAACTTGTCTGTTTCCCTTCCCCCAATTCCCCAGCGCTGTTCCAATCCCCCAATTCCCCAATAAAAATCTTTTAAAAATAAATAAATAAAAAATAAAAATAATAAAAGTAAAGTAAATATATATGAAGACACTTTATAAAACAAAAACTGATTGGCAAGGTAAGTAAGACTTAACTGGCTACTTCCTCAAATGTTTGATAATGGCATTCTCAGCACACCTACTCTATGCCCTACATTCTGCCACCCTGGAGGTCTGTTGATAGCAATGTCACATGGCCAGGCCCTTTTAAGGTTGCATAGTGTAGTGGGAGAGGCTAACAGCTAAACTTTTTAAATAACTGTGATATAACCATTTGAAATATGTTTTCAATGAAATTCTAAGTGCTATGCTCCCAATAAAATCAATAATGAAAACACTACTATACATATAATGAACAAAAAAAAAGCCAACAAACAAACATTTTCTTACCTGTATTCCAAAGAAGAATTTACTAGCATTGTATCTTTCCTTAGTTGTCCAAACTAGCCACTTTGTATCTTAAAAGGCAATTTACCTTTCATCAGCATCACCTCTCATCTAGACTCTAATTTGTGTGTGTGTGTGTTGGATCACAATATCTGAATAAATCTCAAAGAATCTTGGCTATTCTATTAAGGTATCCTAGAGTTAATGGGAACCTTCTGATAGTTTCTAAGCAATACTAGGAAAGATGTATCTTATGGTGAGTGTGTGCTAGGCACTTTTCTAAAGGTTCTAAATATACCAGTTCACTTAACCCTAACAAACTCTAGCAGGGGCACTGCTATTATTCTTATTTTGCAGTTGGGTAAGCTGAGGCAAAGACAGTTTAAATTGCCTAAAGTCACACATAATAGAGTCAGAACTCAAATACCTTGGACTCTATGGCTTCCACACTGTAGCTCTCAAACAAACAAACTGATATCAGAACTAAACTTTGAGTTGATATAGTGGCATGAAGGTATATCTGAATAGCTACAAAACTGGACAGAGAACTACTAATTAAAGCAATACAACCATATTCCAGGAAAGCAATATATATATATATGGAAGGATATGAAAGTGATTTCAAAGAATTCAGTGACTAATTGGATACGGAGAACAGAGAAAGAAATGAAATATTACTAACGATTTGAGCTTTGGAAGCTGGGAAGATGTCTTAATAGAAATAGAGATGATTAAAAGAAGGTAAGAGTGGAAGAAAGACACAATCACATTCAAACTTTCTATCATCAGGAAGAAGAAAGCTCATGTTGTATACACAAAGCACAATTATTCACAGTATATAAACCAACTGTTCTATACCTTGAGTACTTCAGCATATATTAGACACAAGCTTCACAAAGTATTTTCAGAGCTATCCTATTCCTTTGCAATCCTTTGCTATCATATCTCTAAATATTATCTTTAAATATGTATACTTAACCTTAAGAAACGTTGCTGGCATACAGGTATTTAACATTTAACATTCTTCGGGCTAAATGTTCAGTGGGGAAGGGTCAACAGGGCTTGGTGTCCTGTGACATAATCCATCACATCCCTCTTTAGTTCCTCGGTACAAAGTCAATTGGTTTTGGCTGTTGGAAATTATTATAAGACTGAATAAGAAGCAGGGATATAAGTGCATCACAAAAGTGAAAAAACCAGCAGAAAACCCTGTCCAGGTAGCCAGGTGGTCTGCAAATGCCTGCTAGCATTTTTTCTTCCAGTTGGCATATAACATCTGTTTCTAAAGTGAAAGGGTGTGAAGAAAATGACACAAGTGGTAAGCACTGACATATGCAGGGGAAAGGAAGTGATTTATTTTATATTAAGATTGTTACTGTTGCAAAAATAAAAGCACAACCTGAATATGTCTCTGTAAGACTTATATAATATATGTGTGTGTTTAAGAGAAAGATTGTATATTTTTATTAAATCATAACACAAAAATACAGGACTCTGAAAATCTAATTAGCACAATGAATAAAAACAGGAGGCCTATAAAACATTATTTTCTGAAATAAGGGCAAGATTCTACCAAGAGTTTAGAAATAAGAAGGGAGGGAGTGGAGTCTAAGAAAGTATAAATTATTCATTTGCATCAGCTAGAAATGGTATATGTGAAAAAATAAATGAATATTTGCCATATATATATATAAATATATATATATATGAATTGCTGATTATAAACTATCAGTATTTATTAAAGAGTCCACTGATTAAACTAGGCAATAAAATATTTAGCTTTTGAGATTATTGAAAATGACAGCATTCCTGACTAAAGTTAGTATCAATTATATAGCCTAATAGAATGAGTTTATGGAAAATAGGAAAATACAGGTAATGTAGAGTAGAATAAAGATTGATCTTTAGACCTTGAATGGACTCTAGGTGTCAACCAGTTCCCATCCCATTTTGACAAATAAAAATCGCAAGTGCCAGATGGTGAAGTGACCCTCCTAAGATCATAGAAGTATCAGAACTTTCTTTGAAACTATGACAAGAGGTGATAAGAGGAGTGTAATATTGTCATAGTTCCAGAAAGAAAGGGAACTGGGTGAAAAATTAAGCATCGGGGCAGGTGGAGGCAATACTTCATTTATAATAAGGTATGGAAAGTATACTGAGTCACAGAAAATAAGAAAGGTCCAAAATAAGAAAATCAACAAAATTGCAATAAATCATCAAAGAGTAAATGTGACAATAAGTTAGTGAATAATTTGTTAAAGTTTCTCTGACAAGAAATAAGCTTTTCTGAAATCTGAGGAAACACTGAATGTGTCAGTACAACTTAATTGGGTAGACACAGATCAAGTAGCCAAGTAAGTCATTACACTTATGCTTCCCTTTCAGAAAGAAAAAGACAGCAAAATGTACTGAGTACCTGAAATAAAACAGTGATGATACATTAGTTTTAAATATCTTGCAAACCTTTTTTATCTGGTAGAGGTAGGAGAGAGGCAGGGGAAAGGAAAATTCTTTCTTTGAAGGCACCACTTCAAAATTAGAAAACATTGAAATGAAGAGAAATAAGTAGTGTGTGCAAAAAAAAGATCAGAATTATTTCTTATTACATAATTGCTCAGTTATTTAAAGGGTAAAACATGAAACAAAGATCTTATTGTTAGATTTATGAGATGGAACATGTCAGATAGCCACTATGATGTGCCAAGTGTCCTCCAGCCTCCAGGCCATCGTGTGGCGTCTGCACTACAGTGCTCGCCCTGTTAGGTGTGCACTATCCCTTCACGCATTTGACCCCCTGCCCTTACAGAGCAACATCTCTTATCATGGTGCATAGCTTCTAGTGAGTATCTCCCAATGTTAAGCTATTAAACTTGAAAGTACCTCTTTTTGTCACTAGAACAGTACCGTTACATAATAACAGTCGTCCAGACATTTGTGACAAATGGAATGAGGTGGCATTGTCATACAGGGAGACGCAAAAGGGAAAAGTTTTTCAAGTACTATCTTCAGAAATAATGCTGCTAGAGCTTATGCAAGTGCTTTCAAGGTAGAGAAAAATAAATGAAAAGCAGATTTTCTCCCTAACAAAATTGCCAGTGGGTAAGGTAAAGGTTCAGAAAAACAGGAGGTTTCTAATATATTCACCACCCATTCAATGTCTGGCAGCAATTAGGAAAATAAGCAGGATCCTGAGTCGAATTAACAGCACCAATTAAACTTTCCTGCAAACACGTTTATAGCGATAACTGGTGGGGCAACATCTGGAAACATATTCACAAAAATGATGCCTGATATTTCTGATAGTCTCTAAGGAAACAAATTTTTTAAAAATCAAAAATTAAAAATGAGTAGGAGGTATGAGCTGTGTGCCAAAAGAGAACTAGTTTTGACTTTTTCCACAATTTTAAACAAAAATCAGATCAAACTTGTTTAAATGTTTAAAATGTATAATTATCTTAGTCTATTTTTGCAGGCAAAGAGCTGTTTCTCAATATGGGATAAGACATAGCATTCAAAAAATTATATTTAAGCTAGATACTAAAACCTTACTAAACTGAACGTGAGGTAAGGATATTGCACGTAATATAACATGTATTTGGAAAACCTGGCAGAAACAGTATTTACGAAATCATATAAAATCCTTAATATTTTCAGCAAATTTTTTGGTTATAAACGCCTTTGATGAGGTTTTAAAAAAATAAAGAATACACTGTAATAAAATAATTCCCCTTTTATTTATCTCAGCTGCATGTCAGGAATCCAAGTTATGGATATGTTATATTAAAAAGCTTATTGTAAATCTTTTTTTTTTCTGAAGTTTGGAAAACATTTTTCTATAGAAATCACACTAATGGTAGTTTGGTTTCCAGAGTCCTCAATGGTCTCTTTAATCTTATGTGCCCAGAAACATAGTATCGGTTGCATTATTTCAGACACACCTAACCAAAACATACAGTTTTTTTTAACTTACTTGAAGAATGCGCTCCAAATCCTAATTTAGGAGGCTGGGATGACCTTTCCTCCTCACAAAGCACTGCCACTCATCTCCCAGACAAGGAAATAGCCTTAATTAAAGACTTTATCACTAAATTCATTTTCAAAACAGAAGGCACTTCTTTAAGACACACTTCTATGAAGTGAAGCGGGGAAGGAAATGAAAGAAGATGCAGGAATCTACCTGGCTCAGACTTTCTAATGCAATTGTTTATTCAACAAACAAGCACTGTGTGCCTACTAGGTAAACAACCCCAGGGCAGGTGTTATGTTACTTGAAGAAAACAATGACTAATATGGAATATGCCTACCAGGAATCAGTTGTAGTCTGGGAACAGAGAAGACACATGCACAATATGTACTGTGAAACAACATATCATGCTGAAAGTTTTGGCTAGACAATGAAATAATCCCTTAAATGCAATACCCAGGAGATTGAAGTTTACTCTGTGGACATCAGAGAGCCATTGAAAGTCTGACCTGTGTTTGTTTGGGGTCAGTGAAGTGACAGGAGATAGGTTTTAAGAAAAGTACTTTAAAAGCCTAAGCAAGATGAATTGCAAAGGATGGGGGTGGTCATTGGGAGAAATTGATGTTGGGAGACCAGTCCTAAAATATTGAAATAATATAGACCAAAAAAGGCTGGATTTTAGAGATGATTAGAAATATTTAAGAAACTTTATTTATTTATTTATTTATTTATTTATTTATTTATTTATTTTTAAGCTGAGCCATCCTGCCACCTGTTGGCAGCTCAGAAGCTGCTCAGCTCGGGCCAGGAATCGAACCGCTGTTGCTCAGAGCTTAAACTATTGAGCGAGCTCTTAACCAACTGAGCCACTCAGCCAGCCCAAGAAACATTTTTAAAATACTGGACAGGGCAAAGATGAGGTAATGCCCATTGGAGAACCAAACAGAGCAATAAATAAGGCTCTCAAGTTGAGCACACATAAATAAGAGAGTGAAGATACATCCAGTTTGGCTGGAAAAATGAGGTATTTAATTATGGATGTATTTCATTTCAGATGCAAGTAAAATAGAATTGATAATTATAGGAGCTTTGGTAAGTACTTAATACTGAAAGAGATGAGAGAGAAGAAAATTTGGAGAAATGCATATATTTAAGAAGTTATAGAAACAAGAGGTGAAAATGGATGGAAAATACAAAAAAGACTCTGAAGAGCATTTCTTCTAGGAAGCTAAGAGAAAAGAGAATGTTTCAGAAGGGCTTGGCCCAATAACGAAAGTGTTGTCTATTAGTGGAGGAAGATGAGAAATGAAAACAAACCATTAGAATCTTCAAATAGAACCCATTCACATGGCATGCACCCCTTCCGAACTTGTCTGCCTCTAGTTTATTTTTTTTAACAGGGTTTATTTTTACCATCCATTTCACAAGAAGATATCAGTTTTATCTTGTTGACAAAATAATAATTTACCAATTTTAATAAGTCATCTTTTATTTTATTAGATTCTTTCTCTGTATTTCACAAGTCTCCCAGAAGAATTTTTTCTTGCATCTAGGATAGTGCCTGGCCTGTAGAAATCACTGAATAATGTTGTGTTGGATAAAAATATGATATTAGTGTAGGGTATATGCAGGTGTTGTTGGGAGTGAGAATAAAAGGGGCTTGGGGAACACTGAGAAAGTAGAGTAAGGAGTCGATTTGAACAGTCTGGACTTTATGCAGACATAATATTTATTATTTATAATAATGAAGATTAAGACATGAGAGTAGGGAAAGGTAAAGTAGAGCTATGGAAAGAAATGTCACAGGTTTGCTCAATCTAATCTCTAAATTCACTAGATTCCATTGTGTTTCTTTACATCTTTTTCTGTTAGGCATGTTCACCTTGTCTTTATTTCACAAATTTTTCTAAAGCCAGGAATTCCATTTCATCAAAGTATCAGTTTAAAAAGTCAATAATTCCTTTAAATATTACTGTGTTTTCAAATATAACTTGGAACTTTAAAAGCCTTTAGCTAATGAAAAGCCACATACAGTAATTTTGAAATGCTACCAAAAAAATCTATGCCAATATATGCAAAATATTCCTACAGGTTACTAAAGCCACATTTAATAAAAATGTAAATCCAGTAAAAGTTTCTAATAATTCAACTTAATTAAAAATTTACCCATGTATAATAAATTATTAGGAAATATTCCCTTATTTCTTCTTACCAACACCTACATGGCATGGCTGTATCCTCACCTCTGCCCCACTATTACCTTATTAATAATTTATTTGTGTTTCTGACAAAGTAAATTAAAGCCAAGTTTTTGTGTTATTCTGCCCTCCTTCTCACCCTTAACCTGAACTCCTGGTATTATGACAGTTGGGAAACAGGGGGATGATGTCAGCTCTTCTGTGAGCTTTTGAGTCCCTTCCTTCCAATTTCCTCTGGTGTTTCACCCATCTTTGCTTACTTTATTTGGCTCTTGAAGGAAGGTAACTGGCATGATAAGATAAATGAGTTATATAGGGGTTTAACTTTGAATCATTAAAACTCACACGTGTGCTTCTAAGGTGAATTTCAGAGCAACATGGGGATTTCCAATGCTCAGCGTCAGCAACTTTGGTTTAAGGAGCAAAGACATTACATACTTGGAATCTTCCTGGTGTGTGTGTGTGTGTGTGTGTGTGTGTGTGTGTGTGTGTCTGTGTGTTGCTTTTCTTTTGAGATAATCTTTTTAAACACCTGCCTGTATGGAGAATCCCCTAGGACAGATACCTAAAGTGGAAATTTGTGCTAGCCAACCTTCAGTGTTAGTTGCATTTCTCAAGACTGTTGTTCAAGTCCTGTGTGGATCAACATAGATCAATTGTGCTTCTCCCTTAAGATCTTCCATGTCCTCAAATTTGAATATTTTTGGTCCTGATTAACTGCTGTAATTTTAATGGCAAACATTCTTCTATGCAAGCCATATGCTGTATTAGAAAAACTTGACTGCTCTTACTTTGGATTCTCCTAACCTCTCCAACATGATTTTTATTTTGGTCCTGTTTCTCCTTCATGTAAAGGACAAAAACATCTTAGTTGTTGTTCTTGTTTTTTCACATGGGTTGTCACTTGACTGCAACATCAAATCCCGGGTGAAAAGATGGTTCTGTGCCTCACAAAATCTCAGCAATAGTTTCTGGTTCAGTTACAAGGTTGTTAAGTGTATTTCTCAATTGTGGTTTTCCCTCTTACTCTGATTAAACCTGACTCCCAGATTAGGATAGTTCCATGGAGGATGAGCCCTTATTGGTGGTTATTTGGTTAAGTTTTTCCTCCACCTGACATTATTAGGGTGGGAAATTGTCTATGTAATATGGGTCGGAGTTTCTATTCATCTTTGTTTGTTAACTAATTTCACTCACTTCCTGTGGTTATTTCATTCTCTACAGCTAAAATCTTAATTTTTACTTACCTAATATCCATTGGGTGTCATTAGTCAGGATAGACAACCACAAAAACAACAACAACAAAAATGCATCTCTTGTTGTTCTGGAGGCAAGCCAAGAAAATTACTACAGTTACAGTTCTAATTTTTCTCTGTCTTCTTTCTCACCCTCTCCTCACCAAATACCCCTAAACTCACAAACAAGAGCTTATTTGAAAGGACATTATGGGGTTGCCTCTCAGAAAAGTACCACATTAAACCCTCTAAGTCAATCTTGACATAATTGTCTCCTTGCTTCTATAAGTTGGTGAAGATAGTGATGAAAAATAAGGGGAAAATTTGAAATAAAACAAAAACAAAACCACAGTAAGGAATAGAATTGGGGTAGCCAGTCTTGTACCATTCAGATATGTCTGGTGCCACCAATCTAAAGGCCAAAAACATACACATTGCAGCTATGACTATTTTAATGTGAATTAATGTTGACCCTGGTTACAAACCTCCTCTTATCACCAAAGCCAGATTCTTATTAATTAGACACCCTGGGTTTAATCTATATCCTGTACAAGAGCCTAATTTCTCATGGGTAAAGTATTGGTTTGAGACTCCAGAGTAAGTCTCTTTCATAAACCTTATCAAGACAAACCAAAGATAGAGATGGTCAGGTCACAAACTCTGAAGTCCTCTATATTGCCTAATAATTCATGTGTGGAAAAGAATCAACAGTGCAGGCAAATCACTATATATTTGATAGTTTTGAGACCCACATGTGAATAGCACAGTGTCCTTTACTGTCATTACCTTGAATTCCATGTATTTCCCATCCTTGAGCCGCCGTAGGACAATAAGAGAGCAGAGGTAAAGCAATTTTTAGATGAAATGCCACCCTGTCTCACCACACTAATCAACACGTGTAATATGGAGATAGAATGGAGGGAAAAATAAACATAGATAATTTTATACAAATCAATGTACTTTGTTTTTTTCCTAAATTCTGATGGATTCCTAAAAGTCATGCTGTTTCTTCTTGGGTATTGTGAATATCTATTAAATAAAACAATTAACATAAATATTTCAAAAAAAGCATTTTATTTCTCAACTAGATAAGATCAGTACTCTGACAAATTTTTGTATACCCATGGCAAAAATGGGTATACTAATTATATTAATTGTAGCATTATTGTATTAATTATAGTATTAATTTCTCTTTCAATTACCAGAACATTAATAAAGGGTGAGGGGGATCAACGTACAGGTAGGATTTCCTCAAAGATCACAGAAACTGGTAGGAAGAGGATACAAGTGTCACATCGAGGCAGGATCAAGAGCAGATAGGAAACTAACAGGTTATATTCTTCAAACTCATTTTATAATAAGAAAAACGATGTCCAAAATAACAAAAGTAACTACACGTAGTTAAACAGTAAGGAAGTGATAGAACCGAGGTTAAAGTCTAAATCTTTTGACTTAGTATGAAAGAGATTCAGTGACCTTTTGTTATCATCTTGTCTGCATTTTGTTGTATCTAGGGAATAATCTTCCATCTAATAAGACAAAGAACATCTTCCATAATTGATGTTGAAAATCCCAGATAGTTTTGTGACCTCCCATTCAGCTGAGGCATGGGCACATAAAGTCAGCACTCAATCAGATGCTCTCAGTGTGGACTTCACAATAGAAACAAGGCAAAAAAAAAAAAAAAAAACAAGGGTTAACAGAACTCAATCTGGTAAAGGAGTGGCAGCAGTATCGGATATGGTCCAACTCTTGAGATATCTGTGATGTCGTTCTGGACGCAATGTCTAGAGTGTGTCTAATGACAGTGGATTTACAGTAAAAGCTGTGGGATTTTTGTCACTTGTGGTGGCAGTTGTGTCTTCACAGGGCCAATTCCCAAGTTATGTCCTTTTATAATACACTGGTAATCTAATAAGTAAAAGAGTTCCTCTGAGCTCTGTATGTCATTCTAGCAAATTAATGGAACCCAAGGAGGGGTCGATGGAACCTCCAATCTATAGCCAATTGTTCAGAAGTGTGGGTAACTACCTAGACTAGCAACTGGCATCTGAAGTGGGGGAATAAGAGGACTAGTAGATTTTAACACTTAACCTGTGGAATCTGATGCTATCTCCTGGTAGATAGTGTCAAGATTGACTTGAATTCTAAGACACCTTGCTGGTGTCCAAGAATTGCTTGTTGGTGTAGGGAAAACACCACCACCCCACGTTGAAATTGGGTGCAAAATCTTTCAGATCTTTTATCTAAAATGTGTAGCTTTCCTGCTCCAGAAAATTAAAGGCTGATGAATTTTCCTATTTGGAATAAGTTTGTGTATTGGCCTTAACAGATCCTATCATCAGGAACAGAAAACAAAAGAAAATCAGATTGGTGGAAGCAAAAACTATGCTAAATACATATGTGACTACAATTATTCTCCTGTTTGAACAAACCTGGTATCTTTTCCTTTATTCTTCTTTTTTTTTAATTTCAATTTTTAAGAATGCCCTAGACTTATTTTTCTTATCCTCCACAGTTCCTAATGTAATATCTTGTATGTAGGTGTTTAATTATCACCTAGTGTCAATCAAGTCTTGATGCAAAATATCAATCCATTACCAAAATTATATTCAACTACCCTTTCAATTTAACAAATTTCCATTTATAAAATTCCAAAACAAGGAATATAATCAATGTTTGACAAATTATATATCAAAATTTTCTCCATTAGCAAGTCTAGAATGTAGCATGGGAAAAATCATGAACATTTGCTATTTTTTGCTCAAAAACCATGTCATCTGAAATCTTGCATAAATTCTGATTTTATGTAATTGTATTGCTCTTCCTAACAATATTCGACTTTATCTTAATGTTCTGGCTGTATTTTACCTATTTATAAATTTCAATGTTGTAGTGTTATCTATTCATAAGTCAAGGAATATAGAGGGTGCCAAAACAATGTATACACATTTTAAGAAAGGAAAACTGTATTAAAATTGCAATACTCAATGTATACTGATAACAAAAGATGAATACAAGTCACATTTGACTTCAGCAATTACAAGAGGTGCTCAAAGTGGTTACCATCAGCGTCCAGACATTTCTGATTATGGCAAACTACTGCTTGAGCAACGTTGGCCAAAGTGTCCATTTGTATACATTTTTTGGCACTCCCAATATATGAATTGGAAATTATTTCAATACAAAAGAGTATGTCTTATTAAATATATTAAGAATTTTACATATCTTGATATCTATATTATACTTAGCATAATAGAAGGCAATTATAAATATTGCCTAGAATAAAAAGTAGATAAAATTTTTATTAAGTAAATTATTAAACAAAAATGGAAGATAGAAGACAGCATCATCATTTATTTATGAAACAACTGCCATTTCAAGGTAGTTTTCTGATATAATCAAATCATCCCTATGAATTATATGTCAAAAGCTTTATTTTAGACTATAGATTTTAAGAATGTATTTGATTTAAGCCTCAATGACATAAGGAGCTAGGCAAGTGTTCAAATTATCTTTTTTTTCTTTTTACCTAACTGTGACTTTGTGACCATTTTGCAGGATTTAATGAACATTACATATGTACAATACATGTAAAAGTCATTATTTTCATCCCATAAACAATTTCACCATTTTGAATTGTTACTTAGATTCTAAGTAGGATAAACTAAACATTTAGAGAGGGGAAAGGAAATTATCTATGCCCATAATTATTGTAAGGAAAAAAAATGGTGTGAGTTCCAATGAAGAATATTCTGCATGTGAAATTTTGCAAGAATAACATTTCATCGAGGAAAACACATTTCCCTTAGCATAATGTCCTCCAGGCTCACCCACAAGCCAATCACAGGAGGACAAATACTACATGAGACCACTTATATGAGGAATCTATAATAGTGAAACTTAAACAGTGATTTCCAGGGCTGCGGGGTTGGAGAAATGGGGAGTTTTTATTCAATGAATATAAAGTTTCTGTTATGCTAGAGGAGTAAGTTCTGGAGATCTACTATAGAATATATTGCCTATGGTTAATACATTATTGTGTACTTCAAAATGTATTAAGAGGTAGATCTCATGTTAAGTGTGCTTACAGAGAGAGAGAGAGAGAGAGAGAGAGAGAGAGAGAGAACTTTGGGAGGTGCTGGATACCTTGATTGCGATGTTTGCATATGCCCAAACTCATCAAATTGTACAGGTTAACTGTACAGTTATGTGCAGTTCTTTGCATATCAGTTATACCTCAAATCTTTTTTTTTCTTTTTTTCTTTTTTTTTCTTTTTGTGAAAAAGGAAGACACTTCCCCCTTAACTGGACTTGTGCAATTTTAAGTTCATATGATTTATCTGTTTTATATTACCTTGCCATTTGTTAAAAACAAAAGGACAGAAACTTCCTGTGTGCAAGTCTGGGGGCACTCCATGAGAAGCTGTGACCCTTGACCATGTAGCTGTGTAGTCAAGGAGTAGAACAACGAAGACAGGTCCATCCACTGAGTGCATAGGATATTTCTGGTTATTTGTTGCACATGAATGTCACAAGCCTCCTCTTTTATCAAAAACTTAGCTAAATACAGATACCACTAACATAACGAGCAGCTAGTGTATGTCAGGCACTATGCTAATAATTCTCATCTAATCTTTCATATCTATTAGGTCTAGCAATTGGCTGATGAGGAGCTTGCATACAGAACCACACAAAGAAACATGATAATGAGAGCAATAATTGTAAACACAAATCTAAGGAGTTTAATATACCTTGGCAGTTGCCTGTCACTTCTTGTTTTCAACAGTGGGGCGGGCCAGTACTAAGCACTTCTCCTGAATCCTTACATCCTTTCCCATAATGTGGTGCTCCATCCTTATCCTTGCTTCCTCATCTTGAGCTCTGCTGTAATCTTCTTCCCCTCAAGTCTGCATCAGTTCAACTTCCAACTCCTTCAGAAAATCTCATGCATGACGGCGTTAGCATAGAATGGACACCGTCTTCGCGCAGGAAAATAAAATTGCCTCAGGAACCCACAGCAATACAAACTCCAAAGTTTGAGTATCAGTCTGAAATGGTAACACTTGGTAGCCATAGTATGTGCGGGTGGGTTTGCCAAGTCCCCTCCCCTTCAAGTTGCTCCACCATTGTATGGTAAAAATATCTGACATCTCCCGTGGCCTAAGTTCTCAGTCTCCTCTTTGACACGCATGCACACACGCACGCATATGCACATACACATCTGTAGAGAATATTTTTCAAAAGTATTATAATTAAGGTAAAAACAAAATTTCCCCAGAGGCACACAAGCTTCTGAGATTTTTCTTGCCACGCAAGGTAGATAAGCGTTTTAAATCATTATTCAGGATAGCTTTGTCTTCCCTTTGTCTTGATAGTTATCTCCAGATATAACCCAGGTGATGCATTAGTGCGTATAAAACAAGCTCATTAAATTGCCTGCTCTGAAGTCCTTAATTCAGTTCCTCTAACTCCCCCCAGAATGAAAAGTAAACTGTAAATGAAAAATAGTTCTTTATTTTATTTCATTCCATTACAAAATAAAATAAACGGGCCGGCTGAGTGGCACGATGGTTAAGAACTGGTTTGGGACACCAGAGGGCCCTGGTTCGGATCCCACATATGAGGGCCAGTGACACTGCC
>NW_017731718.1:484762-542262 GCF_001890085.2 Hipposideros armiger
GCTCTTCCGGGGCGAGGCAGATCAGTTGCCGGCTTCTGGACGGCCGCTCACTGTGGCTGCTGGCCGCTCACGCTGGCTGCCGGCTACACAAGGTAGCCCATGGCAACCCACCTGCCATTTCCGGTAACTCACGGCCACCCAGCTCCAGATTGAGCTGTTGTTCAGCATCTTAGCTGTGGAGGGCTTTGTTACTGGCCCTCATATGTGGGATCTGAACCAGGGCCCTCTGGCATTCCAAGCCAGCTCTTAACCAATGCGCCACTCGGCCAGCCCTGTTTTCACAATATTAAAATGAAAGTAAATTCAATATAATATTTATGCAGTCCTTTTAAAAAATCAATTTTACTAAAAAATATTATCTAAACTGTTTTCTGTTCAACCAGTTGTTGTGCACTGTAAAGTGCACAAGCAGAGGTTGAGAAGTTGAACATAGCCTACTTAAAGCATCTGGCTTGAAATGTTTTAAAAACTCTCTAGAATATTCTATTACTAATGTTATTAAATGGTTCAAATGCCTGCATTAGATTCCTAACTAGTAGTGTCAGCCAATCTTCTATTTAATCATCTCCCAATACATTTTATAAAATTCAGAAAACAATAGTGACATATACTAATTTCTGTTCAGATTAACCACATCCTTCCTTTTGGTTAAACAGAAATTTGAAGCTCTTACATTGTTTAAGTTTTATTCTGCATGGGTAAAATAAACTAGTGGGTTGTCAGTAAAGTCTTGATGTATTTTGTCTATGTTTTTCAAAGGTCATTTATTTATATGAAGAACAAAGATAAATCAATGATATATTGCCCATTTTGTTCAATAACCTTTTGCCATCTTTCAGTGAGCTTCATAATTCCTCATTCATAGAAGGACCTGTCTTTATTTGCAAAAAACTGAACAAGGTGCTGATTTACAGCCTCATCTGAGTTGAACATTATACCATGCAAGGAGTTTTAAAGAGAGTGAAACAAGTGGAAGTCTGACGGCGCAACGTCAGGTGAGTATGATGGGTGTGGCAACACATCCCATCCAAGCTCCAATAATTTTTGACGGGTGATCAAACTTGTGTGTGGTCTCGCATTGTCGCGATAGACTACAACTCCTTTACGATTAGCAAGCTCTAGGCATTTCTGGATGATGGATTCATTCATACTGTCCAATTGCCAACAGTACACATTCGAGTTGATTGTTTGGTTCCTTGGTAGGAGTATGAAAAACACGACACCTTTAAAATCCCACCACACTGAGAACATAGCCTTCTTCTGATGAATGTCTGCTTTCGATGTCATTTGAGGCGAATTATCACATCGGGACCAAGACTGTTTGTGCACCACATTGTTGTAAACAATCTACTTCTCATCACCAGTTATCAGCCACTTCAAAAAAGGATCGTTTTCCTCAAGTTTAATGAGTATATTGCAGATGTTTATACACGCAGTCAAATAAACTTCTTTGAGTTCATGTGGAACCCAAATATCGAGCTTGCTTATGTATCCCAGCTACTTCAGGTGGTCGTGAATGCTTGAATGATAAATATTCAATGTTTCTGCAATCTCTTGTGTCGTGTAACGTGGGTTTGACTTTATCAATGCCTTTATTTTGTCGTCATCAACCTCGGCGGGCCCCCCTGACCAAGGAGCATTGTTGAGAACAAAATCACCAGCATGGAATTTCATAAACCTTCATTGGCACTGACGTTCTTGTAGAGCATTGTCACCGTAAACTTTATGACACTTTTCACAAGCTTGACGCGCGTTCTTCCCTGTATGGAAGTAAAACAGTAAAATATAGCAAAAATGCAGTTTGGTCTTCCATCTTCAACTTGTAAAATCTCCAAAACTCAACCAAATCACTCACTTTTTTTAGAATGAAGCTAGAACTGTCAGCTGTCAAATGACATAGCAATAACATAGATGCAAATGATTCTAGTACTTCCAAAAATGAACTAGTGCCATCTGTCGCAAACATGCATCATGACTTTTCCGATGACCCAATACATGCTAGGAATCAAGAACTATTGAAAGGGGATTAAATTGTTCTCGGTTCTGATTTCATTGATTATAAAAAATAATACACATTGGGCTCCTTAGAGAGTATCCTATGCAATGACAGACATAAACAGCAGTGGCATAATTGGCTCATAACATCCTATGAAATCAAAAGATTTCATCTAAACTTCAAGGAATCATGCTCTCTTTTGTAATTCCAGAACTATCTATGATTACTTTCTTTGAGCAGGTGATGTTTATTAACAAGGAAGTGAAGTTAGGTTCACACCACATGCCTTCCTATAGAAAACGTGGTCTCTGGACCAGCTGCATAGACATGACCTGGAAAGGTGTTAGAAATGTAGAAATTAAGGCTTCTTGCCCGATATGCCGAATCACAATCTACACTTCTAAAAGATCCTCATATAATTCATATTCACTTGAAATTTGAGAAACACACTCCACAAGATAGTGGTTTTGTTTTGTTTTGTTTTGTTTTCTTCTAGATATTGTTACTCTATTTTATTTATGGAATTGGAGACGAAGGTTGACCATGCTTTTGCTTTATGCTATTTAGGCCACAGACTTTCTTTCCCTGGCTCGCACAACTGAGAAATCAAACTGCTGGGTAGCTACCAAACAAGTATTCCCAAGTTCTTCTCTTTTAACTTTATTCAGTTATCCTCCATCTTTGACAAGTACAACATCTTCATTAACAATGAGAACTCCAGGTCCCATGGAGTGAACCATGACTATTTTAAACCAATTCCATTATTTCGTTGTTATACGTAAAATTGATTTAGGCTTGGGCATGTGACAGTATTCTAAGCAGATTTATATTAATCTTGATATTGTGTGAATCTCATAGAAAAAATCTATAGAGAAGTATAGTTCCAAGAAATTCTAAACCCAAAGAAATCAGCAAAGACCAGAAGAAGATATACTAAAACTTTGGTGGGGAGCACGGGGGGGGGGGGGAGATATTCAACTGTAAAGTACTGATAAGTTTTTCTGTATTATTGATATGCATTGCTATTTATTGTCTATTTATTTAAAAACACTGGAGATCTAATAGACAGCGTAGAGATTACAGTCAACAATACTATATAATAGGGCCGGCCAAGTGGCTCAGTTGGTTAAGAGCTCGCTCAAGAGTTTGAGCTCTGAGCAACAGCGGTTCGAGTCCAGCCCGAGCTGAGCAGCCGCTGAGCTGCCAACAGGTAGCAGGATGGCTCAGCTTAAAAAAAACCAAAAAACTATATAATAAACTACAAAGTTGCTAAGTGACTAGATCTTAATTTTTCTCACCACAAAAAAGAAGTGATAATTATGTGAGTGATGGGGGTGTTTGCTAAGTTAAGGTGGTAATCATATTGCAACATATAACTTTATCAAATCAACATGTTGTACACCTTATACTTACACAGTGTTATATGTCAATTATATCTCAATTTTAAAAAGAATACTTCCTTCTAATGACTCCATTACCCATAGACAAAATGTGCTATGAGGAAATTCATGTGTCACAATCTTAAATCTAGAGATAATGTTTAAATTATGTTGAAAAAAAAAATCTGCCTTCTCTCAGACGAACTTGTGCATTTCAGAAGCTTTCACCAGATCTGGAATTGGTTAAATAAGTAATGTTGACCTTAAATGTAAGGAAGTCAGAGGCTCTGCCTTTGAAATGGGGCTTTAGAGATGTCTCCAGCCACAACAATGTTGCTCTACCGCAGTCCTGGGGGAAGGACAGTGCTGACTTGCTCAGTGTATCTCCTTTCCTGATTGGCATAACCCAGGGAAATCAGAATAGAGACTTGACCTCAGCAATTTCCAAACTAAAATATCTGGGTTCTATAAACTTTGAAATCTTTCTCAAGATCTGATTCCTAAACATCAAATCAGCACTCACGGATTTAGTAGGGGAAAACAACATAGTATTTTTAAAGATGGACATTAATTTTCAGTAAGATTTTCAGCTCCTATCTCTCTACCAATAAATTACAATTAGTAACAGTTAATCCCAGATAGAATAATGGAGTACATGAAAGAGTTTATTCATTTACAATTTAGAAAATTTTCTAATCTGCAAGAACTTTTGTGGTTATCCAGACCGGTCCTATAATTTTGTAAATGAAGAAATTGAAATAAGAGAGTTTAGATGGTTTTCCCAAAGAAACACCTATTTAGCGCTGGAATCATGATGAGAACCCATGTTTGTTCCCAGTTAACTCTTATGCTTTATCTTTCTGCTTGCTCTCATCATCATCAATATTTCCAATGAATCATCTGATGGTTCACAGCACATTTGTACTGTTGTATTAGTTATATGAAAATGGTATACTTAATTTCAGACTCTGGACATACATGAAGAAATAAACCACTAATATCCCATGGTGGTTTCCTAACAACAGGATAGGAACCATTTGGTGTCTGACTGTGTACATTTTTGTTTCCTAAAGAGGCTTTACCAAAGTTTTTGATTGGTTGTAGAGTGAATGTAATGATTACAGATTTTACTTCTATTCACTGTGAAAACTATTGAGTGATTTACAAAATTCTGAAAGAACTATACTTTTCAAAACTCTAATAACATAAAATTATGAAAACCATTATTGACCAGTGTTCAGTTACAATCTGCTTTCAGCAAAAATTAATCATCTATTTTGGTAATTTGGAAATTATACAAGCTCTAGGTTGAATTGTTATTGGTTCATTCTTTTTGTAGGTGAATGGCTATTAATTGCTACTATAACTGATGCATATATTGTAAAATTTTAAATCTCAAGTTATAACACTTTGTATCCAGAATATTTTTAGTCTCTATTTTTTGTAATCCTATATTAATTTCCTTTCTTACAAAATTTTTGTGCAGTTTTTGTCATTGTTATACGACTGATACGTTTATGATTATTGACATTTATCTACTAACAATTTAAGGAAGTATGCCTATCTGTAGATTTCTTGTTACTTTAATAGGACATATTGTAACTATAGAATATTTTAGATAATAAAAACTCTAGGCTCATGTTATCTCAATGGAGGCATGCTCCTATCTCTAAAAATCTGGTAGGTGGTTATCCACAATCAGGTTGATTTCAGATGCTATTTCATTCAAATTGTTAGAAAACGACTCGCCTAACTTTTCTCATTATAATTTCAATGCATTGGATTTAATTTGGCCCTTTGGAGTAACACAAAATAAGTCTACTATTTTTTCAAAGTGTTGGCGTCGGAGTTTGTTTGTTTGTTTTTAATATTAGTCATTAGTTATCATATTGCACTTCCCTTTTCTTTTTTTCCAGGCCCCGAATGATGATGATAATATTACCTAATATTTACTGAACACCTACCATGGGCCAAGAATGATTCATAGTCCTTCACATGCATTAGCTTATTTAATTCCCCCAATAGACCCACACAGGTGATACTAGTATCCCCATTTACCATATGAGAAAACTGAGGCTCAAAGAGATTGCACTGCTTTCTAAAAGTAAAGCAGCCAAGAAACTGCAAACAAGAAACATACTCAGGTTTCTCTGACATCAAAGCCAATGTTTTCCTACTACACACTGTTCTTTTTACTGTATCTCATGATTTTTATCCATTCTCCTTATAATGTGATTCTTAAACTCATCAGCAGTCTTTCACTCTGAGTGCTTCTATTGAATTATTTTTACTCTTGCTGTATAATCCATGTTTGTAATATTAATGTTGCTACTTTAATAAATGATTCGACTCTAGTAAAACTTTCAGCTTTCCACCCAACGTTTCTGTTGCAAAATATGAATTGCTGAGACCTGTTCATCTAGCTAGCTAAAATTTTTTTTTAATTTAGTTATCCTTTTATATTGCACATATTTAAATACTTCTCAGTAAGTACTCCCATTTTCCAAATGCCAGTTGGTTGCTGTGGAGACATAAACATCAACTGGAAAGCAATCAGGCCATTAATTGATACGGACAGCCAATTAGTGCTTCAAAGGAGCTGGCTCAGTATTTTACACACAGAGAACACGGGAGAAAGTTTATAGTTTGTTGTGGACTCTCTGTTGCTTCATTGTGGACCACAGCTATATATGCTACTGGATGGTTTCTACAGAAAGTAGGCAAGTTTCTCGCTGGTTGCTAATAGGATGGTAGCATTATGGGAAACAATGATATCCTGTGATTTGAACACATTAGTTTCCCTTTATAAAGTTCCAGACTGAACCAATTCCGACTCTGTTCAGGTCAAAAGTCTTCTTAATCTCTGTGTTATGCTGATCAAACCTCAAACTGTCGGGTCAAATTATTTCCATTGGGCCAGTTCTATTTGTGATTAATTAAAATTTCTTCTTGATTGCATACAGTTCTTTTAAATATATAATCCCTTTATTGTGTAGCGAATTGAGAATATGGTCCTAATTTAAAAACAAATACTCAAATGGGCCTCTCAGTATGATGTAAGCCACCAATTTCAGTAAAGTGAAGAAAGAAAAGTAAAACGTTTTACTATTTTTGCATGAGTATATGAGTGCAATAACCAAGAGAAAATTATACCTACTTGCCTATCATTACAGATTACAAGAATTGATTAAAGGGAGAAAGTGCTTTATATAAATAGAATGTATATGCAGAAAGTCTTGACCCCAGGTTTTTATCCAGAGGTAGTTTTTAGTATTTTAGTTTTAGAAAAATAATTAAAATAATCAAAATAATCAAAATTTTAAAAAGTGTCAAACCTTCTCCTCATTAGACTACAGGAATTTGAAAATTCATGTTAATTTTCCTTAAAGATATTATATAATTTAAATGAAAAATTGGTCTGAAATTTCATTCTCTCTCTCTCTCTCTCTCTCTCTCTCTTTGATTTTGTAGTTATTAACTACATGATCTTTTATGTTGTATTAATTATGAGGGACAGGTTGCCTTTCTGTTATTTTATGCATTTTCAACCCACCAAGAAGACACACCAATCTTGTATGAGTTAAACCCTAGCACATAAATGTACTTTCAAGAAGGTTGTGAAATATCAACCCTTTCCAAAAAGAAACTCTGCCCTTCTCACCATTGCCGGCTCTCCCAAACACATGCATATAAAGTAAAGCAGTTGAACTAAGCAGTGAGGAAAACTGAACAGCACTGCTGAGAACAGCAAAACCGACAGTGGACCAAGTTCTGAGCAACCTTTGAGTCCCACCATGAATGGCAGTGAGGGAAAGAGATGACAAGGGGAAAAAAGAAAGAGAGGAGAGGAGAGGAGAACAGAAAAGAAAAGAAAATTTAAAAAAAGAAAAAGAAAAGAAAAGAAAAGAAAAAAAGTAAAGCAGGAAGAGATAGGCAAGAAATTTTCAGAGGGACTAGCAAACAAATCTAGGAAATTCTCAAGGCCAGAGAAAAGGAGGGCTCATGAAAGGCGGGCCTGCTCTAAGATATTACAGAAGAGGAAGGAGAACGTTCTTCTGGGCTGGCGCATTGGAGAAGCACCTGACTGTGGCCGGGAGCAGAGGTCACGTGGTCCTCGGCCGTGCACCCAATCTGGGCTACTGCCCAGGTGCCGGTCACTGGTTGAGGGAAAAGGGATTGGAGTATATGAAAGGAATGCACAGTGAATTTGTGATAAGGTGTATCATCGAAAACAGGATGACATTTTAATTGTCAGGTGCCTCTTAACTGAGCTGAGTGGTCTTGCAGCCAACAAGAAGCCTTGTTTACTCAAAGCCTTGAGTAAAAATGAATCCACTTATACTCTTTGTATCAAAACATTGCTGAGGCCCTATAAAGTACAAAACATCATTTGATAATCTATTTCAGGATATGGTACTAAGTGTGAGATACAGATGTACTATGATTTTCCTGAATTGCATCACTGTCCCTTTCCTTTCTGAGAGGAGGCAATGGAATCTGAGTTTTCCATGCTGAAATTGCCCCTCTTGCTCTTCTGTCTTCTTTATCTCTGATTCAGTTCCTAAAATTATATCTCCCGTCCCCATTTCCAATTATCAAAGGATTGAGTGACTCTAGCAAGAAATAAGTGTCTAAATTCTCTTCATTTAAGAATTCGACCCAATAAACATTTTTCTCCAGCCCATAAAGGTGTCATCAGTTTTAAGTAATATCTGAAAAGCTTAGGCTTTCAGATCCTTAAGCTCTTTGCACCCATCAGTAATATAAAGTGTGACACCAACCTGTGAAAAAAAAGAAAAAAAGTATTAATGACTACTGTGCTTTTGCATTGAATCTTTTACAGTTTCGAACACAATTAATGCAACTATACCCTTTATCTCTCTTAGGCTGGGCCATGTGACAAAACACCCTGGGTTTACTGTCATCTACCACTCTGAGCTGAATTCATCAGTTAGAAAATTCAGGTAATTTTTAAAAGCTAATATCACATATGAGGTTAAAGCTCTGAGTAGTATCTTGTCTTTGTCTTGTTGGCATTATTGAGTTATAAAATATTGAAATATGTGTCGTCCTTGGGGCCTCAGCCTAAGCAGCACAGGAAGACCACCCCCAAAAGAGCTGTGTCCTCCTGACTCTACCTCCATGGAGGACCTCTCTCCCAACAATACAGACTCAGCTCTCCTGAGCCTATTTCTACTTCAAATAGTTTTCCTCTATATGCTCAACCTTTTAAACATGCTTAAATGCCATCCTTGCCTTAAACAAAACCTTACTTTCCTTAGAAAATGTTAAGAACTTGATCAACTAATATCCCTCTCAAGTGGACACTGCTTGTTATCATATACTCCACATGCCACTGGGTTAATTCTCATATTGGAATTAAATGTGTTTAACTTTTATTTGTGTTGATTCATCCAAGATTTTGTCCTAAAGAGCATCTGAAACTTTTGATACCAACTTAAGGAATCAAAGCTACTTCACAATTGTCATTGTCACCTATTGATTTTCTATCCCCATGCAAGTGCCTTTAACTTTTCAGGTTCATGTCATTCCACAACATGACACTCATGATAGAGATGTTAAATTTACTTCATATTGTTACCAAATTGTTCAACTAAAAATCTACATAGAGCAATTACATAGAGTAATTTTCTAAAGGGTATTACAAAGAGAAGGTTTCTCAACATTCACACTATTACCATTTTTTAAAATTATATTTATCGGGGTGGCATTGGTTATTAAAATTATATGTTTCAAGTGTACATTTCTATAATACATCTCCATATATTTGATGCCCTTTTCCCTCTTCTACCACCCCCACAACACACACTATTACCATTTGAATCAGATGATTCTTTGATGTAGGAGACTGTTCTGTGCTTTGTAGGATGAATTAGAAGCATCTCAGTCCTCTATCCACTGGATGCCAGTAGCATCTCTTCCCCAAATTTTAGTGAGAACTAACAGTGTTGTCAGGCATTGCCAAATGTCCCCTGGGTTAAAAACTTGCCACTGATTGAGAACTACTGTCATAAAGGAAATGATTAAAAAATAAATCAGTTATTTTCATGAAGGAATTTGTAAATCTGAACTGACACATTGATTCAGAGTGCAGCTGCACAAAGAAAGGGCAACAAAATATTAAAGAAGGAAACGTAAACACATAAGCCTGGAAATGTAGTCACAATTAATTTTGAAAACAATAGATGCATTAAAAATTTTTAGACATCTCTATTCAAGACAAGGTATCTCAAATTGAGGAATAAATTCATTTTATAATTATACGTTCATTTAATTTATTCTTGGAATTACAAGTGGGTTTGATTAGGTTATTATCATTTTGCAGATACTACAATGGAGAAAGAAATAAGAAAAAAGAATAGAACTTTTTAAATGGCTTCAAACATAATGGATTCAGAGAGAAATAAATGTATTCAATTGCAAAAGTAGGCTTAAAATGTCATAAGTGTCTATAATTACACCATTATCTTTTCTTAATATGCCATTTATACTAAAAACAGCTATTTATAATAATCTACTTATTTCAAGAAAAATAACAATCTCAAAATCAAGATTTGAGTCTTAATTGAATGTAGTATAATTCCATGTACAAAGTGGCAAAAAAACCACATAAATGTCAGTTGATGAAGATGAATAGTGATGTCAAAGTAGCTAAATTGGTACAAAGAACATAATTAGTCTTTTTTTGTTGTAATAGTTTTTCAAAGAAATATAGCTGTTATACTTGAACTATAAGTCCTACTGTGAGTTTGAATTGTGGGCTGCCCAAATCAATTTCTCAAATACATCTATAATATACAAAGCATGTTGGAATTACTTTAAAAATCAGATATTCTGAAATGCATTAATGATGCCAATTCTGTCTGCAGCTGCTGCAGCTTGAGGGTTGTGACTCACTCCTTGGTTTTCAGTTTTCTATTGTGTAAGAAGATGGATGTTCTGGTTGTGGTAGCACCCACAAAATAACAAAATATTCAAACTGATTTTTTTAAAGTTACCCATGTATTATTTTCCTTTCATCACAAATATAAACATGGTGAAAAGTGAAAAATGTTTTTTTTAATTTATAGTTTTATTTGCAGAAGGCCAAACACATGAGTTTCACATTTACTCCAAAGTTAGCATATAAATACAGCCTAAATGACACTAAGTTGGCTAAATACTTCGGTTTTGTTACACACATTCAGTCAAGTATCAGGGAATTGTTTTCTTAAATTGGCAGGCTATTTCTGTTTAGTTTGGGTTAAGTTTTATTCTTTTTTTTTTTTTTTCAGTTGAGCCATCCTGCCACATGTTGGCAGCTCAGCGGCAGCTCAGCTAGGGCCAGGAATCAAACCGCTGTTGCTCAGAGCTCGCACTCTTGAGCAAGCTCTTAACCAACTGAGCCATTCGGCCGGCCCTTAGTTTTATTCTTAATTAACCATAAATGACTGGCCTAAAGTTTAAGTGATATTTTGAGAGACAAATAGGTCTTTTAAAGAATGGACTCCCCTTTAATTTTAAAAGCTAAAAGAAGTGATTCCATGTTGAACTATTCGTGACCAAAAAAAAATCAATCCATTACACAGTGAATTCCCATTTATACTAAGAAATTTGATTAATCTAAAATTTTAATTTTGACTACATAAAGATATTACTTGAATGAAATTCTCCACAGTCAAAAGTCTTCCATGCAAAAAGGAGTAGTACTGCATGGTAGTTTAGAACTTAATCTTTGAGTTAAATCTATTAATATATTTTGAATCCTGAAACTTTCTAACTGTATAAACTTAAGCAGCTTCTATTAAGTTGGTGCAAAAGTAATCACATTTCAGACTGTGAATTTTAAATCATTATAATTAGGCTCAAACACATCTTTATTAATCAAACTAGGAACCATTACTATCAACACATTTTTGCCAATGAAAAATCAGTTTCTTTATTCCTGTAGCATAAAAATCCATGCTTTGGGATTTGACGAACTTTTGGAAAGCATTTTCTGTATCCTGCTGATTGTGGAAGCATTTTCCCTGCAACAAGTTGTCAAGATGCTTGAAGAAGTGGTAATCAGTTAGCGAGAGGTCAGGTGAATCTGGTGAACGAGGCAAAACTTTGTAGCCCAATTTATTCAACTTTTAAAGTGTTGGTTGTGCATCGTGTGGTCAGGCAGCGTCATGGAGAATTGAGCCCTTTCTGTTAACCAATGCTGGCTGCAGGTGTTGCAATTTTTGGTGCATCTCATCAATTTGCTGAGCCTGCTTCTCGGGTGTAATCGTTTGGCCAGGATTCAGAAAGCTATAGTGCAGCGGTTCTCAACCTGTGGGTCGTGACCCCTTTGGGGGTCATTTGACCCTTTCACAGGGGTCACCTAAGACCATCGGAAAACAAAAAGATATTTACATTATGATTAATAACAGTAGCAAAATTACAGTTATACAGTAACAACGAAAATAATTTTATGATTGGGGGTCACCACAACATGAGGAACTGTATTAAGGGGTCAAGCATTAGGAAGGTTGAGAACCACTGCACAGTGTGGTGGATCAGACCAGCAGCAGACCACCAAACAGTGATCATGATCTTGTTTTGGTGCAAGTTTGGCTTTGGGAAGTGCTTTGGAGCTTCTTCTTTGTCCAACCACTGAGCTGGTCGTTGCCAGTTGTCATATAAAATCCACTTTTCGTCGCATGTCACAATCCGATCGAGAAATGGTTCATTGTTGCTGCACAGAATAAGAGAAGATGACGCTTCAAAACGACGTTTTTTTTTATTTGCGATCAGCTCATGAGACACCCATTTATCAAGCTTTTTCACCTTTCCAATTTGTTTCAAATGTCAAACTGTAGAATGGTTGACGTTTAGCTCTTCAGCAACTTCTCATGTAGTTGTAAGAGGATCAGCTTAGATAATTGCTCTCAATTGGTCGTTGTCTACTTCCGATGGCCCGCCACTATGCTCCTCATCTTCAAGGCTCTGGTCTCCTTTGCAAAACTTGAACCACCATTGCACTGTATGTGGTTAGCATTTCCTGGGCCAAATGCGTTGTTGATGATGCGAGTTGTGTCTGCTGCTTTACCACCCATTTTGAACTCAAATAAGAAAATTGCTCCAATTTGCTTTTTGTCTAACATTATTTCCATAATCTAAAATATAATACATAAAAAACAGCAAGTTATAAGTCATTAGCAGAAAAACATAAAGCGAGAAATGTGAATTAAAATGATGTATAACATAACCACATTTATTTAAGAATGTATTCCAATATAAAAGGCAAATTTCAACAATGCAAAAACCGCAATTGCATTTGCCACCAACCTAATATAAACTCCAGTATTCTTATTTGTAAGTTGGAAAATCTTAAGTCACTGAAAAAAATAAAATGAGATGAATTTTTAAAGTGCTTGCGATAGTGACTGACACATAGTAAATCATCAATAATTACTTTATTATTACAAATAAGTATTGTTTTAAAAATTAATTCAACTTATTATTCGGGCATTCTATGAAAACAAACTTCTCTATATGCTTTAGGCAACACCAATATTAAGTTACATGCCTTATGTTTTTTGGGGGTTTTTTTGTAATGAAGGTGAAGAGAGAAATATCCAAATGACAGTATTACTGGTGGGAAAAAAAAGCATATTATTCCATAGGGACGTTAGTGTAGAATTCTTTCTTTTTGCTAAAATACCTGATCATTTACTTTACCATGATTATTTTGTTTCTTTAACTAGAGTTGACATACAATATTATATTAGTTTCAGGTGTACAGCACAGTGATTAGTCATTTATATACCTTATGAAGTAATCAGCACAAATCTAATAACCATCTGTCATCATACATAATTATTACAATATTATTAAATATATTCCCTATTACATTACATCCCCTTGATCTATTTTATGCTGTAAGTTTATAAATCTTATTACAGTTTCCCTTGTTTGCCCATCTCCTCACCCACTCCACTCTACCAACCATCAATTTGTTCTCTGTATAGATGAGTTTAATTCTGTTTCATTTTATTTGTTCATTTGCTTTGTTCCTTACATTCTTCATGTAAGTGAAGTCATACAGTATTTGTCTTTCTCTCTCCAACTTATTTCACTTAGCATAATACTCTGTAGGTCCATCCATGTTGTTGCAAATGGCAAGGTTTCATTTTTTTTTATAGCCAAGTAATATTTCATTGTATATATGCATCACATCTTTATCTGATGTATATTAATGGACACCTAGGTTGCTTCCATATCTTAGCTATTGTAAACAATGCTTCAGTGAACACAAGGATGCCCATATCTTTTGTTTGTTTGTTTGTTTTAAATTAAAGTTTATTGGGGGGCTGGACTAGTGGCTCAGTTGGTTAAGAGCTCACTCAAGAGTGTGAGCTCTGAGCAATTAGTGGTTCGATTCCCAGCCTGAGCTGAGCTGCTGCTGAGCTGCCAACAGGTGGCAGGATGGCTCAGTTTAAAAAAATAAGTTAATTAATTAATTAATTAATTAATTAATTAATTAATTAATTAATTAAAGTTTATTGGGGTTACAATTGTTAGGAAAGTTACATAGGTTTCAGGTGTACAATTCTATAATACATCATCTATATATCATATTGTGTGTTCACCATCCAGAGTGAATTCTCCTTCCATCACCATATATTTGGTCCCTTTTACGCTCATCTACCACCCCCCTATCCCACTACCCTCTGGTAACCACTAAACTATTGTCTGTGTCTATGAGTTTTTCCTTCTTCATTTGTTTGTCTTGTTTCTTTGTTGTTTTCAGTTTCATATTCCACATATCAGTGAAATCATATGGTTCTCAACTTTTTCTGTCTGACTTATTTCACTTAGCATTAAAATCTCAAGACCCATCCATGTTGTCTCAAATAGCACTATTTCATCTTTTCTTATGGCAGAATAGTATTCCATTGTGTATATATACCACATCTTCTTTATCCAATCATCCATCGAAGGACACTTTGGCTGTTTCCATGTCTTGGCCACCATAAATAAAGCTGCAATGCACATCAGAGAACATATATCTTTATGGATAAATGTTTTCATATCTTTTGGCTATATACCCAAGAGAGGGATTGCTGGGTCACATGGTAATTCTATTTTTAATTTTTTTGAGGAATCTCCACACTGACTTCCATAGTGTCTACACCAATCTGCATTCCCACCAACAGTGTCTGAGGGTTCCTTTTTTCTCCACAGCCTCTCCAAAATTTGTTATTATTTGTCTTGTTGATGATGGCATTCTAACTGGTGTGAGGTGATATCTCATTGCAGTTTTTATTTGCATTTCTCTGATGATTAGTGATTTTGAACATTTTTTTCGTATGTCTATTGGACATTTGTATGTCCTCTGGGGAAATGTCTATTCAGGTCCTCTGCCCATTTTTTAATTGAATTGTTTGTTTGTTTTGTTTTTCAATTGTATGAGTTCCTTATATATTTTGGATATTAGCCCCTTATTAGAGATGTTGTTTGCAAAAATCTTCCCCCATTCAGTTGATTTCCTCTTATTCTGTCAATGGTTTCTTTTGCTGTACAGAGCTTTTTAGTTTGATATAGTCTCATTCATTTATTTTAGCGTTTACTTTTCTGCCTTTGAAGTCAAATTCATAAAACCCTCTTTGAACCCAAGGTCCATAAGTTTAGTACCTATGTGTTCTTCTATGCAGTTTATTGTTTCAGGTCTTATGTTTAGGTCTCTGATCCATTTTGAATTAATTTTGGTACACGGTGACAGATAGCAGTCTAGTTGCATTCTTTTGCATGTGGCTTTCCAATTCTCCCAGCACCAATTACTGAAAAGGCTGTATTTTCTCCATTGTATGTTTTTTGGCTGCTTTGTTGAAAATTATCTGTCCATATTTATGTGAGTTTATTTCTGGGTTCCTGATTCTATTCCATTGATCTGTGTGTCTGTTTATCTGCCAATACCATACTGTTTTAATTATTGTTGCCCTGTAGAACATGCTGAAGTCAGGCAGTATAATACCTCCATCAATTTTTCCATTTTCTTAGGATTGCTTTGGCTATTTGGGGTCTTTTGTGGTTCCAAACAAATCTGATGATTTTTGTTGTATTGCTTTAAAAAATGCCTTTGTGGGCAGCTGGATAGCTCAGGTGGTAAGAGCAAAAGCTCTGAACAACAGGGCTGCCAGTTCGATTCCCACATGGACCAGTAAGCTGTGCCAGTAAGCTGCACCCTCTACAGTTAAGATTGTGAACAACGGCTCAACCTCGAGCTGGGTTGCCGAAGAGGCTGGCGGCCGGCGTGAACTGCTGTGGGCTGCCGTGGGCTGCTGTGAGCTACTGTGAGCCACCATGAGTGGCCGGTAGCAGGTGTGAGTGGCCGTCAGCCAGAGTGAACAGCTGGCAGCTGGCGGGAGCTCATGTGAGCAGCAGTGAGTGACCAACTGCCTCAGCCCGGTAGAGAGCAATGATTATAATACCAACATGAGCCAGTGAGTGGTATCCTCAACAACTAGACTGAGAACAATGGCTCAGGGTGTGGGGGTGGGAATAGATAGATAAATAAATAAAGCCATTGGGATTTTGATAGAGATTGCATTAAATCTTATATTGCTTTGGGTAATATTACCAGTTTAACTATGTTGATTCTTCCAATCCATGAACACAGAATATCTTTTTATTTCTTTGTGTCTTCTTACATTTCTTTTAAAAATGTCTTATAGTTTTTAGTGTGTAGGTCTTTCACATCCTTGATTAAGTTTATTCCTAGGAATTTTATTCTTTTTGTTGCAATTGCACAAGGAATTTCTTTTTCTGATTTTTCATTGTTATATATAGGAATAAAATGGACTTTTGTACATTGATCTTGTAGCGGAAAACTTTACTGTATACATCTATTGTTTCTAATAGCTTTTGGTGGACTCTTTAGGGTTTTCTATATATAGCATCATGTCATCTGCAAAAAGTGACAATTTAACTCCTTCATTCCCAATTTGGATGCTTTTTATTCCTTCTCTTGCCTGATTGCTCTGGCTAGGACTTCCAATACTATGTTGAAAAGCAGAGATATTAGGGGACACCTGTCGTGTTCCTGAATGTAGAGCAAAGAGCTTTAGTTTTTCACTGTTAATCATGATATTAGCTGAAGGTTTGTCATATATGGCCTGTATTATGTTAAGGTATTTTCCTTCTATACCCATTTATTAAGTGTTTTAATCATAAATGGATGTTGTATCTTGTCAAATACTTTTTCTGCACCTATTGATATAATCATATGATTTTTGTCCTTTATTTTGTTTATGTGGTGTATCAAATTGATCAATTTGCATATGTTGAACCATCCTTGTGCTCCTGGGATGAACCCCACTTGGTCGTGATGTGTAAGTTTTTTAATGCATTGTTGCATTTGCTTTGCTAGAATTTTGTTTAGGATTTTTGCATGTGTATTCATCAGAAATATCAGTCTGTAATTTTCTTTTTTTGTTTTATACTTACCAGGTTTAGTATTGGTAATGTTGGCCTCATAAAATGAGTTAGGGAGTATCATCTCTTCTTCAATTTTTTGGAAAAGTTTGAGAAAGACAGGTATTAGATCCTCTTTGAATGCTTGGTAGAATTCACTAGTGAAGCCATCTAGTCCCGGACATTTGCTTTTGGGAAGATTTCGGATGACTGATTCAATTTCCTTACTGTTGATCAGTCCATTTAGATTTTCCAATTCTTCATTATTCAGCCTATGAAGGCTATAGGTTTGTAAAAACATGTCCATTTCTTCTAGGTTTTTGAATGTGGTGGCATATAGTCTTTCATAATATTTTTGGATGAAACTTTGTATTTCTGTGGCATCTGTGGTAACTTCCCCTCTCTCATTTCTAATTTTGTTTGTGTCTTTTCTCTGTTTTATCTTAGTGAGTTTAGCCAAGGGTTTGTCAGTTGTATTAATCTTTTCAAAGAACCAGCTCTTTGTTGCATTAATTTTTCTATTGTCTTTTTGTTCTCTATTTCATTTAGTTCTGCTCTGATTTTTATTATTTCCTCCCTTCTGCTGACTTTGGGTTTCATTTGCTCTTCTTTTTCTAGTTCTTTAAGGTGTAATGTAAGGTTATTTATCAGGCATTTTTCTTTTTTTTTGTGATAGGCCTGTAATGATATACATTTCCCTCATAAAACTACTTTTGCTGCATCCTAAAAATTTTGGTAGAATGTGTTTTCATTCTCATTTGTTTCTATGTATCTTTCGATCTCTCCTCTTATTTCTTCTTTGACTCAGTCATTCTTTAAAATTATGTTGTTTAGTCTCCACTTATTTGTGTTTTTTTCCTGCTTTCTTTTTGCAGTTGAAACCCAATGTCAAAGCCTTGTGATCAGAGAATATGCTTGGTATGATTTCAATCTTAAATTTGCTGAGGCTAGTTTCATGTCCCAATATATGGCCTATCATGAGAATGCTTCATGAACACTAGGAAAGAATGTGTAGTCTGATGTTCTAGGATGAAGTGCTCTATAAATGTCAGTTATGTCCATTTCATCGAATGTGTCATTTAGGGCTGATATTTCTTTCTTTATTTCTGTTTGGATGATCTATCTATAGCTGTCAATGATGTATTTCGGTCCCCTACTATAATTGTGTTTTGGTCAATTTCTTCTCTCTTTAGTTCTGTTAGTAATTGCTTTGTCTATTTCAGTGCTCTCTGACCTGGGGCTTAAATATTGATGACTGTTATATCTTCTCGTTGTAAAGTCCCCTTTGTCATTATGAAATGTCCATCTTTGATTCTTGTTACCTTTGTTATCCTGAAGCCTGCTGCATCTGGTATCAGTGTAGCTACACCTGCTTTTCTCTGAATACCATTTGCTTGGAGTGTCAACTTCCTCCCTTTCACTTTGTATCTATATTTGTCCTTGTCGCTGAGATGTATCTTGGAGGCAGCACATAGTGGGGTTTAGTTTATTTATTCAACCTGCTACTTTGTGCATTTTTATTGGTGAGTTCAGTCCATTTACATTTAGGGTGATTATTGATATATGAGGATTTCCTCTCATTCTATCTTTGATTTTCTGGCAGGACTGTGTCTCCATTATTTCTTTGCCTTTTTGTTGCTGTCTGTTATATCATTGTGGTAGTTTTCTATGATTTTTTCCTCTGTTTCTTCTTTTTTAATGTTATGTATTTCAGTGCTGGAATTTTTTTGTTACCATTAAGTTTATGTAAAAGAAAGTTTCATATTTAGAGTATTTCATTTTCTTTAGCAAGCTTTCTTTCTCCATTCCCTTGTGCTAGTTCAGACCTTTACTCTCTCCCATTTTATGTTTCTGTTGTCACAAATTATTCTTATTCATGCTGTGAATTGATTTCTGTGCTGCAGTAGTAAGTTGTCTTTTCCCCTTCTTCTTCCTCCTCTTCCTCCTCCTCTTCTTCTTTTCCTTCTCCTTCTCGTTCCTCTTCCTCTTCCTCTTCCTCATCCTCCCCTTTCCCCTTCCCCTTCCCCTTCCCCTTCCCTTTCCCCTTCTCCTTTGTCTTCTCCCTGTACGTTATGTTTAAGTGTATAGTGTCTTATTTGGTGTAGGGGTTGCAGTTTCCGGTTTCTGTCTGTCTGTTCGTAATACTACTCATGGTTTTCTATTATTTTGCTTTTTCTTTCAGGCCAAATAGCCTCCTTCAGTATTTCTTGTAGCACAGGTTGTGTGAGAAAATTCCCTCAGCTTTGGTATGCCTGGAAAGGTCATTATTCCTCCTTCATATCTAAAGGATATCTTTGCTGAATATATTAATTATTGACTCACAATTTCTCTCTTTCAATAGTTTGAATATGTGATCCCACTCCCTCCTGGCTTGTAGAGTTCCTGCTGAAAAATCTGATGATAATCTCATGGGCTTTCCTCTGTAGGTTACTGTCTTCTTTTCCTTGACTGCCTTGAGGATTCTTTCTTTGTTGTTATTTTTTGACAGCTTCAACACAATGTGCCTTGGAGAAGGCCTGTTGGGATCGAGGTAACTAGGTGTTCTATTTGCTCTTTGGATTCAAAGATCCAGTTCTTTCCACAAGTTTGGGAAGTTCTCATTGACTGTTTGTTTGCATATATTCTCTGTTCCCTTCTCCCTTTCTTCTCCTTCTGGTATGCCTATTATTCTTATATTGCTCTTTCTGATGGAGTCAGAGAGTTCTTATAGCATTTTCATTTCTTTTAACTCCCAAGTCTCTCTCTTCTTCCATTTGTGTCATTTCCAGATTTCTATCTTTGATGTCACTGATTCTTTCCTCCATCTGGTCAGCTCTATTACCTAAGCTGGCTATTTCATTCTTCATTTATTTTACTGAGTTCTTAATTCCAGAAATACTATTTGGTTGTTGTTGTTTTTTTTTATTTCAGTCTCTTTGGTAAAATGTTCATTTTGTTCTTTGATTTTGTTTCTGAGTTCATTAAACTGCCTGTCTGTGTTTTCTTGCATCTCATTGAGTTTTTTCCGTACTGCCATCTTGAATTCTCTGTCACTTATATCACATATTTCCATGTCTTTAAGTTCATTTTCTGGGGAGTTTTCATTTTCTTTCTGAGATGCGTTGTTACCTTGGTTATTCATGGCAGCTAATGAATTATAATTTCTCTTCCTAGGATGTACAGGAGTGGGCTCTGCAACAGGTTAGTAGGAAGAGGTCTTTCTTTTGCTTTCCAGTAGGTGTTGGTAGAATGCTTTATTTTCTCTCTGACTGTAGCCTTTTATTCTCTCTCACGCTGTAGTGTTATATTTTCTCTGCACCTTTCTGGCTTCTCATGCAACAGGGGGATTCCCTGGAAGGTGAGCTTCTCCTCTGTGAGCAGGATGTCTGGGTCTCAGGGCACCACCTCTGTTAGGGGATGTGGAGAGCTTCTGAAATTCCAAAGCTCTTCTGCACCAGATTCAGAACCTGTGTGTTTCAGTGGCTCTGTTTACCCCTGCAGGGATCCGCCCAGATAGGTGGGGGCAGGGGCGGGGTGGGCTGTGAGAGGTGGTTCTGAGCAATGGTGGTGATCACCAGCACAGCTAGTCCAGCACCCAAGGCTCCCTCCCCTTCACCAGAATTAGTTGGGCTGTGAGTCCATGGCTACTGGCTGCCATTCTCAGAACTGCCAATATTCTGTTCCTTTGATCTGATACTGCTACTGTTCTGCTTCTAGCACTGGGCAGGTAGGGGTGGGTCGGGCTCTGGGAGGGTGGGGAGGGGGCAGCTAGGCTCCGTGCCTATGCCTTCCATCCTCTGTTGGCAGTGAGAGCTTAAACCACCATTTTCACCTTGCTTGCCTCATTCTTTGCTCCGAGGTCTTTGTCATGAGCGTTGGGTTCAGCTGTGTTATATGCTGACCCCTGTCGAGCCTGTGGGCCATAAGCGGAGCTCTAGCAGTCTGAATTCTTCCTTCTTCTGCAACTGTGGTAGCTCCAGAATGCAGGGAGCTCAGAGCTCAGAGCTCTGGTCTGCATCCTGCGCCCACGCAGCCCGCCTTTCTGTTCTTCCCTTTCCCACCTCCCGCGCTCGCCCAATTTACCCACCTTCAGATGATTTCAGTCTCTCAGTCTTGCCTGACTGCTGAGCAGGGAGTGCTTTGTGGAATTTTAGCTGTTCAATTTGTTGTAAATTCCAAGAGAGATTTCAAGAGGTTCACCTCATGCCGACATTGCTATGATGTCATTTCTCCTTGTGTGCACATCTTTTTTAATTAATGGTTTTGTTTTCTTCAGATAAGTACCCAGAAGTAGGATTGCTGGGTCATAGGGTAGTTCTATTTTTAATTTTTTGAGGTACCTCCATACTATGTTTTCCATAGTGGCTGCACTAGTTTATAATCCCACCAACAATACATGAGGGTTTCTTTTTCCTCTACATGCTTTCCAGCACTTGTTTTTCGTTGTAATTTTGATAATAACCATTCTGACAAGTATGAGGTGATTGATATCTCATTGTAGTTTTGATATGCATTTCTCTGATTATTAGTGATGCTGATAATCTTTTCATGTGTCTGTTGGCCATCTGTACGCTTTCTTTGGAGAAATGTCTACTTAATTCCTCTGCCCAAGTTTTAATTGAATTGTTGTTGTTTTTTATGTTGAGTTATATATTTTTGATATTAACTCCCATCATTAGCAATTATCTTCTCCCATTCAGTAGGTTGCCTTTTTGTTTGGTTGATGGTTTCCATTGTTGTGCAACTTCTGGGTACAGTCTGTTCGAAACGAAATAATCTGGGAATTATACTTTGAACCTTTAAGGTCAGGAGTTAATTTTGAATATATATTCAAATATATGTGTATGTCTAAACACATATACATATGTGCTACCCATACACATGTATTTGAATAGATATTGAAATATAATTTTGAATATTTGAATTTTTTTCATTCCATAATCATCTTTTTCTATGCTAAATGGTTCAGAATTCTGATTTTCTATCATTTTCTTATTCAAGAATTTGAAGACATTCAGATATTTGGTACAAGCTAGGGAGGATATTGGTCATATGTATAAATTCAACTGCAGTTTGCATCTTTAAGAGGTATATCTTTCTGTCTAAAAGAATGCCTGTAGAGACACTAAGAGAAGTATCTATTTTTAGTAGTATTAATTTATTGGCTTTATTAATTAGTTGGCATTATGGTGACTATCCCAACTATTCCAATCTCTGTTTTATCAGAAACAAATATCTAGGCTTTTTCTGTTTCATAAAAATCAACAAAATAATTCACCAATATAAAGCATATTTAATTCTCATTCTTTATAGATACCAAAGAAGGCATTTATTTTCTCTGCAGTGTCTCCCACCATCTAGGATTGCTTAGTAGTGTCAGTGTGTTAATTATATTGGTCAACAGACAGCTCTATTCACCTGTGTTCTAAGAACCAAAGCTGTTTGAAACATGTTACATTTAAAGCTATAAAAAGACACGCCAAGTAATTGAATACTATGTGAATTCATCCTGATAAAGAGTTTATTTTGTTGTAACAAGTTAAAGAAAAATATAATAATTGCAACAATTTTCATCTTTGCAGGATGGTTGTAATAAGTTATTCTTTCCAGCAGTTTTAGTTACTTTTCTACCAGGGCCCTGGACATATTGAATAACGTCTTAGTCTCTGTAACTCTTAGCCTTTGTTATGATACTTTAAATTTTATTTTTCATTTTCACTGCTAGCTGATTAATACTACCATAAAAGAAGGCTATTAATTTTCATTATTTATTATACTGATACATTCTGCTATGATATAAGGATGTCTTATAAATTTAAATATAACTAGTAGCTTTTCTCCTGAAATATTTTGAAACACTTTATAAAAGATTTTTCTATGTATATAACAATATGTATATGAAATTAAAGTAAGCTTATTTCTAATAATTACATTATTTCATTTTTCTTATATTACATTAGGCTTAACTTCAAAAACAATTTAATTTGTAGAGCTGGTTTTATAACAATATTTATTAAGCAAATTAGTTTGTAGTAGTCTTTACATTATATTTATGTTCTATTCTCTTTTTTTTCATAGACTGTTGTTGTTTAATTAGAAAGGGCTGCTGATTTCACCAATCCTGTTTCACTACAAGTGATGTGAATATATGAATTCATTTTCATTTGTCCCTGAGACAAATTATGCTGAGAGATTGCTAACATTATGTAATCATTGAAAAACTTGTGAACATTTTTAAAATATTGTTTACTTTTCCATTAAATTTTAGATAACTTATAATATTGATTTTGAAATCCTTTATTGATCCCTGTTTTTTGGGGTTTTAAAGATTTTTTTTTATTGGGGAATTGGGGGAAGGGGAACAGACACGTTGTTGTTCTTTTGTTCTTCAGTCTAGTTGTGGAGGACATTGCTTCACTGGCCCAAGTTGGCACCATCATTGCGCTCTTCCCAGGCTAGGCAGATCAATCCCCAACTTCTGGACTGCCACTCACGGCAGCTGTTGGCTGCTCACGCTGGCTGCCAGCCACACACGGTAGCCCATGGCAACCCACTGCAGCAGGGGCTGCAGCCTACGCCATCGCCGGTGACTCACAGCAGCCCAGCTCCAGGTTGAGCTGTTGTTCAGCATCTCAGCTGTAGAGGGCAGTGTCACTGTCCCTCGTATGTGGGATCCGAAATGGGGCCCTCTGGCGTCCCAAGCCAGCTCTTAACCAACGCGCCACTCAGCTGGCCCTGATCCCTGTTTTTTAAGTAGTTTTTAAGTTGCTAAAGTTTTGGTATGTTTGTGTTTAATTTTTTTACTTAATTTCAAGTATTATTGGCTTATGCAAAGGCAATGTAGCTTGCACCTAAGAGAATTTATTAAAGTTTTTGAGGGGAGATCAATATATGACCAATTTAATATCTTTTTAAAGAAATAAGAGATAAATGTTTCATCTCTGCCTTAGGTCTTTATATCACAATACTTATTTACTCATTTTTTAATATTGTATGCATATAATAATGCTTGTTGATTTTATTATGTTCCATCTTCATATTATTCCTTGTTTCCTTTTCTATGTAATTCATTAGTACTGACAGATATATATTAAATCTCTCATTACTACTGTATTTTGAAAGAACTTGTATTTCTAAGCATTTCTCTTTATGAATGAATAGCTATGAAACTTCATGGAAAATTTTATTTTCTATGCTATGTGCATTATATTTTATTATTATTTTGATCTTTAATTCCTCTTCATCTGCTATTAATATTGCATTTTCTTGTATTTTATTTGGAATTTCATGATAATACATTGATTTATTCTTATTCTATTACATTTATTTTATGGTATATACTAAAAGACACCTTTAATGTTTGTACAGTATTAAGTAGGAATATAATTTTATTATTTATTTATTTATTTATTTATTTATTTATTTATTTATTTATTTATTTTTGTGGACAGGTAGTTGTACTAACACTATTATTTTTAAATAATTTATCTTCAACTCACACTTTCAAAAGTTTTCCTCTCTCAGATTCCAAGATTCCACATGTGTGTTAGGCTGTGATCTCTGTTTTATTTGTGTTTGTCTATCCCTATGCCTATGCAATTTTTAAAATTAACATAACTTGACATGTTTTGAAATCTGGGAAATCTAGTGCCTCTCTGTGGTGGCTTAGATGGATATAATGTTTTTCTTTCAATAGAGATATAGGACTTCCCTTGAATCTGGGATGGCCATAGAAAACTGACTGAATGCAATTCAGAAGAAATCTCATTCTAGAACTCCAAGATTACACATAAAATCCTTGCAGGTTTTAAGTTGGTTTCTTGCAATGCTGTCTCTTGGATGGTTCCTTCTCAGAACACTGCCATAGTGAGAGAAATCCAAGCCATGAGGAGAGTCCTTGTATAGACGCAACAGGAGACAGCCCCAGGTGAGCTTCCGGCCTTCATTCAGCATCAACTGGCAACAATGTGAACAAGCCCTGACGGACATCCAGCCTAGGCAAGATTTCAGGTGACTGCAAACCTAGGAAATACTTAAATGCAACTCCATGATAGAACCCCTAAGAAAAACCACCCACCCATCTAAACCCATTCAATCCATAGAAAAATGAAAAAAATAATGATAAACTATTATTTTAAGCCAGTAAACTTTGGAGAAGTTTATTTGACATCAATAGATAACCAGGATACTCATGTTCATTTCCTAAATTTAGTTTCCTTTTTTTTTTTTTAGTCATTATTAACTTTAGGATCAGCTTATAATTTCATTTTCAAAAAATAGAAATGTGAGTGGAATTGACATACAGATTAAATTGGAGAAAATTAGTGCCTTTATGAAACAAATGAAAAAGAAACAAACTGCAAGGCTCTAGGTTTGGAAGAAAGTCAATAAATAAAACTAAAGTAGAATCACGCATTTATTTTCCTGTCATGCTGATTTGTTGTTCATCAACTCAACACTATAACAGGACTCAAAAGGAAGTGAAATTTTAGAAATAAATACTATAAAACTCAAGTATTTTTAAATATGTGAGCTTTTAAAGTTTTATGTCTTTAACGTAAGAAAAAAAAATAAATAAAACACCACCCCTTCCAGCATTTCATAAAATTTAATGCACAAATACATGTGTATCCCAAAGTGTCAAAATATTATTTTCATATGTTGGAAGATTCAATCCATGCCTCTCCTAAAATCTTAGAACTTGTTTGCTTGTAAGGCTGAGTGCGTTTTGGAATAAATTTGTGTGAGCTACAAATAACAATCTTTCAGAGCCCTAGCAACCGGCTCTGCCTTAGCAGAATCCTTTGAGGAGCCTCTCATTGCCTTCCTCCTCCTTCTACCGGCAATCAGGTCTCTACCATCCCAATTAAAATAATAGAGAGGAAGAAAGGGAGGGAGGGTGGGAAGAAGCAAGGAAGGAAGGGAGGAAGGAAGGAAGGGAGGAAAAAAGGGAGAGACGGAGAAAAAATATTTGTTTAAAATGAGGTAGTGCCGTGTTTCATTGTTTAAAAGTATATGAAATCCAAATGTGCACTTACTCACCTGCTTAACATGCAAGTTTGGGGATACAATCCTTCAGCAAACAACAGGTTTATTGATTATAAGGATTCCAGCAGAGCTTTTTTGCCAATGTATGCTGTTTTTGTGAAGAAAAAGAAAAAAAAAGTGATTTGGAAATGAGCCACCTTTATTTTAAGTACCCCAGTCAACATGTTGCCACAGCAACCAAAGTTCTTGCTATCCGGGAAAAGACAGATGTCTTTGCTTCAATCAGGATGCAAAGCTAGAGAAGGAAAAAGAAAAAAAGCATTGAAAATTCATCATTTAATTATTTGAAGTGTGAACTGCTCTGAGTTGGCTTTGAGCCACAGTTCTTATCCACAGGATCCTTTAACATGTATTCAAGCCCCTCAATATTGCAATACTTAATTTCCATTAATTAAATAATTGCATCCAACACTATCTCATGATTCAGTTGAATCCATTCATTGTCAGAAAACAGTCATTATGCAATTTAAAGTAGTTTATATTACTATGCAGTGCATTGACAAACATGATGTTTAACTTTATTTAATAGGCATAGTTGTGTCTAGAGAAGGAAAAGAAAGGGACTATGAAGAGAAAACAGAGAAAGAGGGCCAGAAAGCCACCTACGTTTTTAGTTAAACACGGCTATTTGGCTTTATGTGCTTATTCCTTCTCACCCCTAAAGCTTCACTAAAATAAAGGTAAAGCACCTGATGAATGTTTAAACTAACAAGGACAAAAAGAAGAGACAATAGTAGACAAGATATTACAACAAATTTTTAAAGATGGAAAAAAAAAATAGAATAGTAAGTGAATTAACAGAATAGAGGAAGTTTCCATCGAGCTGTCTGGACAGGAAGATACTGAAGAGCAGTGAGCAAATATAGAATCGCAGATAAACTCAGGTTCAAGGTCTGCAGAAGGCAGAGTGTTAAAACAGAAAATCAGGAGATTGGTTAAAAAATCTGCTTCAAGAAGAGTCTGAGCTTTCAGACTCTTCTCACTGGCTGTGTGTGCACAGGAATAGACATAAGGAGGACTTTCACTCCTGAGATTAAGATACCAGACAGATAAACTTCAGATGGAGGGGTGGCCCAGGTCTCAAAGTAGGAATGTTAATAAAAAGTTTACATATTAAATACTATACAATTTCATTTAATTTAGTATTTGCATTTTTTAATTACTAGATTTTATTTTTCAGTATAGTTTTAGGTATACAAAAAACTTAAGCAGATAATGCAGAGTCCCTGAATATCCCTTCTCCCCTAAACACTGTTGACTCTTGTCTTAACATTTTGCTTTATGTGGTACACATGTTACAATTGCTAAACCATATTGATACCTTATTATTTGCTAAAAAACATGGTTTACATTGTCTCATTCTTTGTGTTGTACTATTCTATGGATTTGACAAATGCATAATGTCATGTATCTACCATTAAAATGTCATTCAGAATAGTTTCACTACTCTAAATGTCCCCCTATTCATTCCTCTTGCTATTCCACCTGAACTGCTGCCAACCACTGATCTATTTGTCTCTACAGTGTTGCCTTAACCGGAAAATGTCATGTCATTGGAACAGTACAGCATGTAGCTTTGCACACTGGCTTTGTTCACCTAACAATATATATTGTAAAGCCAAACAGATGGGTGAAGTGAAAATATACATGCTGTTACTGGAAAAAGAATTTAAGGGAGATAATATTACAATTTTAGATACTGGTTTAAGCCAGTAATATCCCACACAGATGGATATGTCCTGGGAGCAAAGGCTCACAACATGTCAGGACCAGGAACTTTATTAATTCTGTCATTGTATTTATCACCTACACACATCTCAGCTACTCTGTTTAGATATTTAAATTTTCTCTATAGCAAAGAAAATTAATGTTGCTGATCCAACATCAGGATAAATACTTTAGATATTCCAGTTGTTCAAATATATTTTCTCATCTGGGTTTCACCAGCTGCATTATCCAAAGGACAGTCTCAGATAAGGGTGTCACCATAACCATGGACTAGATCAGCATCTTAAGGTGCACCAAAGAGTTAGGTCTTATCCATGAACCTCATGTTCTCAATAATTGAACTGAAGAGTACAAATGTTCAGTTAAACATGGTAGAACATATTTCTTGGAGATATATATATATATATATATATATATATATATATATATATATACACACACACATATATATATATATTTTAGATGACTGGTTTCTTCACATAAAAAGTACAGTTTCTTCCCAAAATATTTGAATATTTATTTACTTTTTCATAGCTGGTTATATGTAATAAACTGAAAAGTCCATCACAATACACAATCACTTGCAAAGCTTCAAAGTTCATAATGTAGATCATCTGCCTTTAAATGTTGGAATGGATCTGTATTTTTCATGGAAATAATTAAATTACCATTTGGCTATATTTTATCACATATGGTATACTTAAATAGTCAAGCAATATTAGTCACCTGTTTCATATTATGCTTGTATTACTTATTATACAAAATATGTTACATAGATCATACTTTGTTTTGACTATTGAAAAACTATGCCTACGATGTTTAATGCTGTAACCTAGTAATTCCAGGGGAGTTCCAGAGTCCCCTGGGGAATTCTTCATATTGACATGACATCCCAAATTTTCAGAATCTACATTTGGATATCTATAATTTCACTAAAAAATATGTTGAAACCCAAGCAATTATCCCTTTGGCTATTCATCATAAGAGTCTCAGGAGATTAAGCATTTGTATTCTAAGGCTGGAATAATTTACCCTTTGAAAGACATGTAAGGAAATAAAATAAGCTCAAAATTCCCTTTAAAGCTATTACTTTGAAAGGAAATGTTACCTACATGGAAAATCTTTAGTAAAACAACTAAATGCCTATTTAACATTTATAATATGTTATGAGCCATATAATAATATAAATAAGGAGTTGAAAGCTATCTCATAAGACTCCCTTGCGTTACAACACTATCTTTCAGCAGAATCCAATGAAAATGTGTTCTGTTTTAAAGAATTGCTCCAGGAAAGAGTATTCAAGAAATTCCTCTTATTACATTGGTCAGATAATATGACCTAGTCTATGGCTCTCAATCTGTGTTTTGATCATTCTTAATGAAGATGAATATGAATGATTGTTAATCTGCACAGAGTTTGAATTGCCTGGAAAACCATTATTGACTAAATTTTCTGCCTCCTGACTTTCCATGAATTCATCTCAATTTCCTCAAAATCTATTTTCTCAAAATCTATCATGTGGGAAGATGGAATAAACATACTTTCCCTTGTTTCTCCCACTACATACCAAAAAAGAAAGAAAACTAGCATTATTATATAAAGCAAACATAGGAAGACTCTAAGAAATGTAGAGAAGGCAAAATGGCTAGGGTATTGGGACCAAATGAATGACAATATGATGAGTTTCCTGTATTTTTTTCTCCTCATATATCCCAGACATTGATCTGAAGCAACTGGCATCCCAGAAATGACAATGGACATGAGGAGGAGCGGGGAGTACAAGGGTGGGCAGCCTACTGAGAGAAGCACTCAAAACTCAAAACACCTACACAGTAATAACTAAGCCAAATGCAACACACACAAAAATGGTGCCCTGGTCCTCATCTCCATCAGCAAAAGCAGAATGAGGAGCCTAAATATCCACTGAGCCTAGTAGTAATCAGGTATCCTCTTCTCCATCTCCTGGGCTGGGGTCAGAGAGGCCTAATGGAGAATTAGGACTTGAGCCTGCTCCGTAATGAGGCCACCCACTATGTGATGTCAGCAGAGGGGTGTGGGAGCAGTAATGAGGCACTCATGTCCTTTTAAGCCAGAGGGGTATGTAGTAAAGAGGAATGCTTTCCTCATATGTCATTAGGCTGAGTAAGCAACCTAGATTTCTATTCTCACATGGCAATAGATTGCACAATTCCCCCTTTCCCTCTGTCCCACCAGAATAATGTGGAAAATGTCAGCTAAAAAAGGTTAAATAAGATCCAGAATTTCACAATGTAGTACCAGAAATTTCAAAGTTCCATTACACGTCACTTGTTACACCAAGAACAAGGGAGATCTGAAACTGAAGGGGAACAACTACAATCAATAAAGGAAACAGGATGGTGTCATAGAAATGGTGGCATGAGGTGAGCCTCTTCAAATCTACCCTGGAATTTACAACAAATTGAACAACTATAATTCCACAAAGGACTCCCTATGCAGCATACAGGCAAGACTAAGAGACAAGCAATTGAAATTATGTAAAGGTGAGCAAATTGGGCGAGCTGGAAGGAGGGAAGGGGCAAGTGTGGAAACACAGGCCGCGCAGGCACAGAACGCAGACCAGAGCTCTGAGCTCTGAGCTGCCGCATTCCAGAGCTACCACGGTCACAGAAGAGGGAAGAATTCAGACTGCTAACGCTCCCCTTATGGCTCACAGTCCCAACTGAGGAATCAGCATGTAACACGGCTGAACCCAAAGCTCACGGCAGAGGCCTTGGAGCAAAGACTGAGGGAAGAAGGATGAAAACGGCAGTTTAAGCACTCACTGCCAAGCAGGGGATGGAGTCATAGGCACGGAGCCTAGCCTCACCCTCCTTACAATGCTAGAGCTCACCCGACCTCCATCTCCCCAGTGCTAGAAGCAGAACAGTAGCAGTATCAGATCAAAAGAACAGAATATTTGCAGTTCTGAGAACTGTGACCCGCAGCCATGGACACACAGCACAACTATTTGGTTTTTGGAAAAGTCATGACATATTTTTTTCTGTTTTTCATTGCAAAAATGTGTCATGACTCTTCTGACAACCCAATAGTTCCACTGAAAAAGAGGGAGCCATTGGTGCCAGATGAGCTGTGCTGGTAGTCGCCACCATTGCTCAGAACCACCTCTCACAGCCCACCCTGCCCCTGCCCCCACCTATCTGGGCAGATACCTGCAGGGGTAAACAGAGCCATTGAAACACACAGGCCCTGAAACTGGTGCAGGAAGAGCTTCGGAACTTCAGACGCTCTCCACATTCCCCAATGGAGATGGTGCCTTGAGACCCAGGCAACCTGCTCACAAAGGAGAAACCCAACTTCAAGGGAATCCTCCCATTGTATGAGAAGTCAGAACAGTGCAGAGAAAATATAACACTACAGCGTGAGAGAGAATAAAAGGCTGCAGTCAGAGAGAAATAAAGCATTCTACCAACACCTACTGGAAAGCGAAAGAAAGACCTCTTCCTACCAACCTGTTGCAGAACCCACTCCTGTAAATGCCTAGGAAGAGAAATAATAATTCACTAACTGCCATGACTACCAAGGTAACAAGGCAGCTCAGAAAGAAAATGAAAACTCTCCAGAAAATGAACTTAAAGACATGGAAATACATGATTTAAATGACAGAGAATTCAAGATTGCAGTACTGAAAAAACTCAACTAGATGCAAGGAAACAGACAGGCAATTTAATGAACTCAGGAACACAATCAAAGAACAAAATGAACATTTTACCAAAGAGATCAAAATTTTAAAAAACAACTAAATGGGCAGGCCGAGTGTCACATTGTTTAGGAATTGGCTTGGAACGCCAGCTCTGAGCAACAGGGCCCTGGTTTGGATCCCACATGAGGGCCAGTGATGCTGTGCCCTCTACAGCTGAGATGATGAACAACAGCTTGTCCTGGAGCTGGGCTGCCATGAGTCACCAGGAACAGTATAGGCTGCAGTGGGTCTGGCTGGCAGCGGGCATGAGCTTTTGTGAGCTGCTGTGAGCCACCCTAAGTGGCTGTTCAATGGCCAGCAAGAGACTGCCTCACCAGGGAAGAATGCAATGATAATAACAACATGGGCCAGTGAAGCGACATCCTCCACAACTAGACTGAAGGACAAAAGGACAGCAACTTGTCTGTTCCACTTCCCCAATTCCCCAACGCTGTTCCCCTCCCCCAATTCCCCAATAAAATCTTGAAAAAAAAAACCAAATAGAATTTCTAGAGATTAAAAACTCAATAAAAGAAATGAAGAATGCCTTGTTAGGGAGACCATTTCATAGTCGGTGTAGAGGCCTGACCACTGCACTGTATATCTGAAGCTGATGTTGAATAATAATGCATGTCAACTATAATTATATATACATATAGTCACGGGACGTGGAGTAGAGAGTGGGAATGGAGTCAATAGAATTGTAATAGATAAGCATGATATCAAGGGTGGGAGGGCAGTAGAGGGGGAGGGGAGTTGTTAGTTTGTGAGGGTGAAAAGGATAACTTTTGCATTGTTCTGTACACCTACTAACTAACAATAAAATAAAGAAAAAAAAATGAAGAATGAAATAGCCAGCTTAGGTAATAGAGCTGATCAGATGGAGGAAAGAATCAGTGACATCGAAGGTAGAAATCTGAAAATGACACAGATGGAAGAAGAGAGAGACTTGAGAGTTAAAAGAAATGAAAGAACTCTATAAGAACTTTCTGACTCCATCAGAAAGAACAATATAAGAATAATGGGCATACCAGAAGGAGAAGAAAGGGAGAAGGGAACAGAGTATATTCAAACAAATAGTCAATGAGAACTTCCCAAACTTGTAGAAAGAACTGGATCCTCGAATCCAAGAAGCAAATAGAACACCTAGTTACCTCAATCCCAACAGGCCTTCTCCAAGGCACATTGTGTTGAAGCTGTCAAAAAATAACGACAAAGAAAGAATCCTCAAGGCAGCTAGGGAAAAGAAGACAGTAACCTACAAGGGGAAGCCCATGAGATTATCATCAGGTTTTTCAGGAGAAACTCTACAAGCCAGGAGGGAGTGGGATCACATATTCAAACTATTGAAAGAGAGAAATTATGAGCCAAGAATAATATAATCAGCAAAGATATCTTTTATATATGAAGGAGGAATGAAACCTTTCCAGACATACAGAAGCTGAGGGAATTTTTTACACTGACCCGCATTACAAGAAACACTGAAGGAGGCTATTCAACCTGAAACAAAAAAGCAAAAGAAGACAAAACCATGAGTAGTATTATGAACACACAGACAGAAGCAGGAAATGGCAATCCCTACACCAAATAAGATACTATACACTTAAACATAACATACAGGGAGAAGAGGAAGCAGAAAAGGAAGAGAACAAACTTTTAAAAAAGAGGAAAAAGACAACTTACTACTCCAGCACAGGTATCAACTCACAGCATAAAAAGAGATAATTTGTGACAACAGAACATAAAAGGGGAGAGAGTAAAGGTCTGAACTGACACAGAGGAGTGGAGAAAGAAAGCATGCTGAGAAAATGGAATGCTCTAAATATGAACTTTTTTTTACATATACTTAATGGTAACCACTCAAAAAAAATCCAGAACTGAAATATATAACATAAAAAAGAAGAAACAGAGGAAAAAAGTCATAGAATACCACCACACTGAAATAACAGACAGCAACAAAAAGGCAAAGAAACAATGAAGACTCAGTCCTATCAGAATACCAAAGGTAGAATGATAGGAAATCCTCATATATCAATAATCACACTAAATGTAAATGGACTGAACTCACCAATAAGAAGCACAGAGTAATAGGTTGAAAAAAATTAAACCCAACCATATGCTGCCTCCAAGAGACACATCTCAGCTACAAGGACAAATATAGACTCAAAGTGAAAGGATGGAAATTGACACTCCAAGCAAATGGTATTCAGAGAAAAGCAGGTATAGTCATACCGATATCAGATGAAAAAGACTTTAGGATAAAAAAGGTAGCAAGACAAAGATGGACATTTCATAATGACAAACGGGACTATACAACAAGAAGACATTAATACTTATGCCCCCAATCAGGGAGCATCAAAATATACAAAGCAACTACTAACAGAACAACTAAAGGGAGAAAATGACCAAAAACAATTATAGTAGGGGACCCAAATAAGTCATTGACAGCTATGGATAGATCATCCAAACAGAAAATAAATAAAGAAATATCAGCCCTAAATGGCACATTAAATGAAATGGACATAACTGACATTTATAGAGCACTTTATCCTAGAACATCAGACTACACATTATTTCCTAGTGTTCATGAAGCATTCTCATGATAGGCCATATATTGGGACATGAAACTAGCCTCAGCAAATTTAAGATTGAAATCATACCAAGCATATTCTCTAATCACAAGGCTTTGAAATTGGATTTCAATTGTGAAAAGAAAGCAGGAAAAACCACAACTATGTGGAAGTTAAACAACATACTTTCAAAGAAGAAATAAGAGGAGAGATCAAAAGATACATAGAAACAAATGAGAATGAAAACACATCCTACCAAAATTTTGGGGATGCAGTGACAGCAGTTATAAGAGGGAAGTTTATATCACTACAGGCCTACCTCAAGAAAGAAACAAATCCCAGCTATATAACTTCACATTATGCCTTAAAGAACAAGAAAATGAAAAATAAATGAAACCCAAAGTCAGCAGAAGGAAGGAAATAATACAAATCAGGGGAGCACTAAATGAAATAGAGGACAAAAAAGACAATAGAAAAGAAATTAATGCAACAAAGAGCTGGCCCTTTAAAAAGATTAATAAAATTGACAAACCTTTGGCTGACTCATTAAGATAAAAAAAGAAAAGACACAAATAAACAAAATCAGAAATGAAAGAACGGAAGTTACCACAGATGCCATGGAAATACAAAGAATTATCCAAAAATACTGTGAAGGGCTATATGCCACCAAATTCAATAACCTAGAAGAAATAGACATGTTCTTACAAACCTATAGCCTTCATAGGCTGAATCATGAAGAACTGGAAAATCTAAATGGACTGATCAGCAGTAAGGAAATTGAATCAGTCATCTGAAACCTTCCCAAAAGCAAAGGTCCAGGACCAGATGGCTTCACTAGTGAATTCTACCAAACATCCAAAGAGGATCTAATACCTGTCCTTCTCAAACTCTTCCAAAAAATTTGAAGAAGAGACAATATTCCCTAACTCGTTTTATGAGACCAACTTTACCCTGATACCAAAACCTGGTAAATATAACACACAAAAAAAGAAAATTGCAGACTGATATCTCTGATAATACACATGCAAAAATCCTAAACAAAATGCTAGCAAATCAAATGCAACAACTTACACATCACGACCAAGTAGGGTTCATCCCAGGGGCACAAGGATGGTTCAACATATGCAAATTGATCAAGGTGATACACAGCAGAAATAAAATAAAGGACAAAAATCATATGATTATATCAATAGACAGAAAAGGTGTTTGATAAGATACAACATCCATTTATGATTAAAACACTTAATAAATGGGTATAGAAGAAAAATACCTTAACATAATAAAGTCCATATATGACAAACCCTCAGCTAATATCATAATTAATGGTGAAAAACTGAAGTCCTTTGCTCTACATTCAGGAACATGACAGCTCTGTTCCCTATCACCTCTGCTTTTCAGCATAGTATTGGAAGTCCTAGCCAGAGCAATCAGGCAAGAGAAGGAATAAAAAAGCATCCGAATTGGGAATGAAAAAGTTAAATTGTCACTTTTTGCAGATGACATGATGCTATATATAGAAAACCCCCTAAAGACTCAACCAAAAAGCTATTTGAAACAATAAACAAATACAGTAAAGTTACTGGCTACAAAATCAACCTACAAAAGTCCATTGCATTCTTATATACTAACAATAAAACCTCAGAAAAAGAAATTACAAAAAAACTATTCCTTGTGCAATTGCAACAAAAAGAATAAGATACCTAGGAATAAACTTAATCAAGGATGTGAAAAACCTATACACTGAAAATTATAAGACATTTTTAAAAGAAATGTAAGAAGACACAAAGAATGGAAAGACATTCTGTGTTCATGGATTGGAAAAATAAACATACTTAAAATGGCTATATTACCCAAAGCAGTATACAGATTTAATGCAATCCCCATTAAAATTCCAATGGCAGTTTTTTAAAGAAATAGAAAAAGAATCATCAGGTTTGTATGGAACCACAAAAAAAACACACACACAAAAAAAACAAACAAACAAACAAAAAACGAATAGCCAAAGTAATCCTAAGAAAAAAGAATAATGCTGGAGGTATCACACGCCCTGACTTCAGCTTGTTCTACAGGGCAACAATAATCAAAACGTTACAGTATTGGCAGAAAAACAGACACACAGACCAATGGAATAGAATCAAGAACCCAGAAATAAACTCACATAAATATGGACAGATAATTTTCAATGAAGAAGCCAAAAACATACAATGGAGAAAAGACAGCCTCTTCAATAAATGGTGCTGGGAAAATTGGAAAAGCACATGCAAAAGAATAGAAAGTAGACTGTATCTGTCACTGTGTACTAAAATTAACTCAAAATGGATCAAATATCTAAACATAAGACCTGAAACAATAAGCTGCATAGAAAAAACATAGGTACTAAACTTATGGACCTTAGATTCAAAGAGGATTTTATGAATATGACTTCAAAGGCAAGGGAAGTAAAAGCTACAATAAATGAATGGGACTATATCAAACTAAAAAGCTTCTGCTCAGCAAAGAAACCATTGACAAAATAAAAAGGCAACCAACCAAATGGGAGAAGATTTTTGCAAACAATACCTCCAATAAGGGGTTAATATCCAAAATATATAAGGAACTCATACACCTCAAAAACAAAAAAAACCCCAAAAATCCAATTTAAAAATAGGCAGAGGACCTGAATAGATATTTCTCCAAACAGGACATATGAACTAGGCATATGAAAAAATGCTCAACATCACTAATCATCAGAGAAATGGAAATAAAAACCACAATGAGATATCACCTCACATCAGTTAGAATGGGTATCATCAAGACAAATAATAACAATTGTTGCAGAGGCTGTGGAGAAAAAGCAACACTCATACACTGTTGGTGGGAATGCAGATTGGTGCAGCCACTATGGAAGGCAGTGTGGAGGTTCCTCAAAAAATTAAAAATAGAATTACCATATGACCCAGCAATCCCTCTCTTGGGTATCTACCCAAAAAATCTGAAAACATTTATCAATAAAGATATATGTAGTCCAATGTTCATTGCAGCTTTATTTACAGAGCCCAAGACATGGAAACAACCAACCTTCAATAGATAACTGGATAAAGAAATTGTGGTACATATACACAATGGAATACTACTTTGCCATAAGAAAAGATGATATAGTGCCATTTGCAACAACATGGATGGGTCTTGAGGTTATAATGCTAAGTGAAATAAGTCAGACAGAAAAAGTTGAAAACCATATGATTTCACTGATATGTGGTGTATAAAACTTAAAACAACAAAAGAACAAAAAAAATGAATGAAGAAACATAACTTATAGACACAGACAATAGTTTAGTGGTTACCAGAGAGTAAGGGGGGAGGGGGTGGTAGATGAGGGTAAAAGGGATCAAATATATGGTGATGGGAGGAGAACTCACTCTGGGTGGTGAACACACAATGTGATATATAGATGATGTATTACAGAATTGTACACCTGAAATCTATGTAACTTTGCTAACAATAAACTTTAATTAAAATAAATAAATAAATAAGTAAATGAAACCACTAAAAAGATAGTGGTATTAGAATTATCTGACAAAAATTCTCAAGCCAACCATCATAAAATCACTTTAAAAAGCGATTGTGACCATATTTATACCAATTAAAAAATATACTCAACAAAGAAATAGGAAATCTCAGCAAAGAAAATGAATATATAAATAAGACCAAATGGATATTTTAGAACAGAAAAATATAATGACTGAAATAAAAAACTCAGTGGATGAGCTCAATAACAAAATGAAGGGGGAAGATGAAAGAATTAATCAGGTTGAACATAGAAAATAACAAATCTGAGCAATGAAGAGAAACTAGACTGAAAAACAAACAGTGAAGGGGGATGGTAGAAAAGGGTAAAGGGGGTCAAATATATGGTAATGGAAGGAGAACTATCTCTGAATGGTGAGCACACAATACTATATATATATATATATATATATATATATATATATATATATATATATATATATGGTACACTTGAAACCTATGTAGTTTTGCTAACCATTCCACCCAATAAATTTAATTTTGAATAAACAGGAAAAAGAAATGAACAGATGTGCAGGGACCTGTGGGAATATAACAAAATATCTAACATTTGTGTCATCAGAGTTTTAGAAGGAGAGGATAAGGTGGAAGGGACTGAAAAAGTACTCAAAAAGTAGGACAGGAAGATTTCCAAATTTTACAAAATAAATAAACCTACACATTCAATAAGGTGAGTGAACCACAAACAGAATAACCCCAAAGAAACCCAAACCAAAGCACATTATATTCAAACTTCTAAAAATAGACAAAGAAAAATATTGAACACAGTGAAAGAAAAACCACACATTATCTTAGGTGAAAAACTATTGGGTCGTTGGAAAAGTCATGACATATTTTGTCTATGTTTTTCAAAGGTCATTTATTTATATGAAGAACAAAGATCAATCAATGATATATTGCCTGTTTTGTTCAATAACCTTTTGCCATCTTTCAGTGAGCTTCACAATTCCTCATTCATAGAAGGATCTTTCTTATTTGCAAAAAAACTGAACAAGGTGCTGATTTATAGCCTCATATGAATTGAACGTTATACCACGCAAGGAGTTTTGAAGAGCGAAACAAGGGGAAGTCTGACGGTCAGGCGAGTATGGTGGGTGTGGCAACACACCCCATCCAAGCTCTAATAATTTTTGACGGGTGATCAAACTTGTGTGTGGTCTCGCGTTGTCGCGATGGAACACAACTCCTTTACGATTAACAAGCTCTGGACATTTCTGGATGATGGATTCATTCAAACTGTCCAATTGCTGACAGTACACATTCGAACTGATTGTTTAATTTCTTGATAGGAGCTTGAAAAACACAACACCTTTAAAATTCCAACACACTGAGAGCATAACCTTTCTTTGATGAATGTCTGCTTTCGATGTCATTTGAGGCGAATCATCACGTCAGGACCAAGACCATTGGCACACCACATTGTTGAAACAGTCCACTTCTCATCACCCATTATCAGTTGCTTCAAAAAAGGATTATTTTCCTCAAGTTTAATGAGAATATTGCAGATGTTTATACGCACCATCAAATGAACTTCTTTGAGTTCATGCAGAACCCAAATATCAAGTTTGTTTACCTATCCCAGCTTCTTCAGGTGGTCGTGAAAACTTGAATGATGGATGTTCAATGTTTCTGCAATCTCTCATGTTGTGTAACGTCCATTTGACTTGATCGATGCCTTTATTTCGTCGTCATCAACCTTGGTGGGCCTCCCTGACCGAGGAGCGTCATTGAGATCAAAATCACCAGCATGGAATTTTGTGAACCATCATTGGCACTGACGTTCTTGTAGAGCATTGTCACTGTATGCTTTATGCAACTTTTCACAAGCTTGACACGCATTCTTCCCTTTATGGAAGTAAAACAGTAAAATATGGCAAAAATGTACAGTTTGGTCTTCCATCTTCAATTTATTGTAAAATCTCCAAAATGCAACCAAATCGCTCAATATTTTTTTAGAATGAAGCTAGAACTGTCAGCTGTCAAATGACATAGCAATAACATAGATGCAAATGATTCTAGTACTTCCAAAAATGAACTAGTGCTATCTGTTACAAACATGTGTCATGACTTTTCCGACGACCCAATGTTTGTATTACAATGGATTTCTAATTACAAGCCATGGAGGTCAGAAGTAAGGGACACATTTTCAAGTGCTGAAAGAAATGAACTGTCAACCCAGAATTGTAAATCCAATGTAATATTTTTTTAGGATTCTAGTGAAAATCAAGATGCTCTCAAATGGAAAAAAAAATCTAAGAGAAATTGTCACCATCAGTCCTACCCTACACAACAGATCTAAGTTATCTGACTCCAGTGTATTCTCCAGTATCCTGACTCAGAGCCTACATAAACAGGGGAAAGTTTTTCACCCTTCTTAGTGAGAAGGCACAGAAACTTTAAATATTTTATGCATCACTTGACTATAGAATTTGTTGTATACATCTGTTTAAATTAACAGTAGCATTTTTTAAATGTTGGTTTTATCAGTCTCAGTTAATCCTTTTTGTATATTCATGAAGTACAATGCTAAATATCGCTTCCTGATATTGTTACAGATGGCTAGCCAGGTCAGATGAATCCCTTGATCTACTGCAAATACAAATTCTGAGACCCAGAGTGGACAAACCAGTTAAACCTTAAAAAGCGTGGCCTCAAATGTCGGAGTGAAACACCTGTGCTATAGATTTAAAAAAACAGAATGAAAAAACACAAAATATTAGCACCCTTTAATTTTGGGTTTGTGATAATGGAATTCATTCATTTTTAAAATATTTTTCCATTTAAAACAAGTATTTAAATTCTGTAAATAAAAAAATCAAAACATTGTCAAATATGGTAAATTTGATGTGATACCCATCCTCAGACTCAGGATCTAGTGTACGTAATACGTGATGTGTAAGTAAGTATTTGGCAATGCACAATATGAGTTTGGGAAATCTGCCTACAGTGTGATAATCTACTTAGGGTGACTCCTCTTCGTCACGGAGACTAAACTCTTTATTCTTTAATTTGTTCTTTCAAACGCTTTTCCATCTGTTATTTGTCTGCATGTCTAATACCATTTTCCCTGATAATACTGTGAGGTGTCTGTTTTTCCTAAAACATAATGACAATATTTAATCTATTATCCCTCACAAACATGTATGTGGATGTGTGTGGATGTCTATGTGGGTTTGTGTTTGTGACTGTGTACATGGATATGTATTTGTATGACCATCTGTGTACTTGTGTGGGTATGTGTATGTGTGTATGTGTGTATGGCTGTGTGTTTCTATTGATTATGTGTCTGTGGATTTATGTGTGCATATTTGCTTTTTATATATCTATCCATTCCCTCTACTTTTAAACCTTTATGTCTTATTTACCTGTCTTATTTACCTGCCTAGGTACCTACTTCATCTACCTATACTCTAAAACAAGAATCACTTCACACGTTTTAAAATATTGTTTCACTTAAATTGAAATGACCGTCAAATCAAAAATATATGCTCAATACCTAAAATATACTAGTCACTATACCACTTATCGTGAATACACAGTTAAAAATGTATACTTGTGGCACTTAAAAAACTTCTCTCAAGAAAAGGTTTTAGAAAACTGCGATTATGGATATGCAACTAAAATGTAATTTATTTTAGTCATAAAACCAAAATTATATGATCCTAAAAATTCTCAACATTTCATTATATACAATCTTAAAGTTCCTTAGTTTTGCACATCAGATTCTGATAATCTGACTCAGGTGTTCTTTGCAGCATCTACTGCCCTCCCTGCATGGTTTTCTGACCTCTAGCTGGCATTCTACTGGACCTGCATAACTCACCATTTCATAAATATTCACTCCTCCTCAACTGCCTCAAAACATTAAACATGCTTTTTCTTTATGGCTTACTCCTTCTCTTTCTTCCAGTGTCAACACATTTCATCTGAAACCACTTTTCCAAACTAGCACAGATTCTACATAGTAACTTACACTTCCTTAGTAGCCTTCCTTAGGATTGTACCTGACCAGTAACAATTCTCACAATCTGCATAAAGCAGTCAAAAAATATACAGCTAACGTGTTCGTGATGTGCCTACCACTGTGCTAGGCACTAAGCCATACAGCCAGTCACAAAAGGGTACTGCTCCCACCCACACGGAGTTTAGAGCCCAGCAGTAAAAGTGGACTTTTAACAAGTTATTTAAAATAAGTACATGGCACAGTGAGTACTGTGAAAGCAGATACAGAACAAGCTTGCACTAGGCATGCTTGTGTTATTTATGGGGAGGAGCATTGCTAGATGGCAAATGCTTAGAGAGGAGAGACCACATATCTGTGGCATCTCCAGGGAACCTTGTATACATATGAGGCATTCAAATAATATTTACTAACTGTCTAAATAGTTTTAAAAATACTTAAAGCAGTTGTTCAGTTCATAGTAATAAGAAGGTGGAAAGGCTGGTTGTACAACTAGGAGGGTTTTTACTCTTTTTTAACCATGTTATAGCACGCAAATAATAAGGTTCTATAGAATGTTACCCTGTTCTCTTTATTTCAAGCACACTGCTGTTCTTAGACCATTCAAATGACTTAGAAATGAAACTGTGATTTTCCATGACAACAATTGTTTTGTGACTTCAGGAATAAACAGTTTATTCTAAAATAACAAAGATTCTCAGTGAATTAAAAAACTTGACAAGGGCATTTAAAGCATTGCAATTTTTCTGGGAGTAGAATAAGCCACACTAATTAAACAAACATCACAACCTTACCAGTGCTTGGGTAACTGTTAAACCAGAAATCTCTCTGGATTAAATATTAACAAAAAGATAATCCAAGGAAAAGCCCTGCTACTTGGAGACATCATTAGACATCACAGTTTGTGAAAATCTACTCCAATTTCAACTTAATTATATTGCATTTCATATTTTACCTTAATATTAATACAGAAAAAATCTGGTTCAAGCATTCATGTATTTCTAAAATATTTTATACAATCACTGCCTGAATTTAATGAAAATGATTTATATTATCTGTTATTATACAGCTAGACTCAACTAATAATGATGATACAGTAGCAGATGGATAGAGCAATTTAATCACTAGACTAGTAATAATTTGATTTCCCAAATCCAATGATTAAAAATATGGGTGTATTCATTGATAAATTAGGTGTGAAGAGAACATGAAGCCTTAGAGAATAATTATTTTCAAGGGTTGAGTTACTATGTGGCTTCAAGCTAGTATGTGCTTCTTACCCACTCCCCCAATGTCTTCTTCTTAGATATATCCATGTATTCTGTTGAACAATTAAAACACCAGCTCTGTACCCTATCCAGCAGATCCTATTATTTAGCCTCAAAGTCTTTTTGTTCCGTGTGTTAAAATTATTGAAGAGAAAAGAAAAAAATTTTGATGGGAAATGAAACATAACAAGAATTTTTTATTTCAAGTATGGTAAGAAACTTGTCTTTTTCATCTTTGTTTCAAGATTTAAGAGTTTATGGTTTTGAAAAAATGATACAAGGCATACAATAAAGAGAACTACAAAACATATAGGAAAATATCACTACAAATCTTACCATCTATAAATTACAATAATTAACTTACTATGAGTAGCATTTCAGGCATATATCCACACTACTATGTATACATAGAAGAATATACAAATAGAAGAATAGATGTGTGGATTGAAGATGTATGGATGAGTGGATAGATGAATGGATGGATAGATGGACATGATTTTATAAACCTAGAGTTTATTATATTTTCCATTATAGTGAAAAATTAAATTAAACTTTAAATTGTATTTAAATTAACAGAAGAAAGAGGAGCTTCATTACAAGCAAAGGAATTCCCAAACTTTAAATGAATGTTCTTACTGCTCAAGAGATATCCTCTTAAATATTACAAAGTTAGAATCATTTTAACTACATGTTAATTTGTACATTATTTTGCTTCCTGTTACAAAATACCAGGGGTTCCAAAAAATGTACATAAGTGGACACTTTGGTCAGTGTTGCTCAAGCAATAGTTCACCATAATCAGAAGTGTCTGGATGCTGATGGTCACCACTTTGAGCACCTCTTGTAATTGCAGAAGTCAAATGTGACTTGTATTCATCTTTTGTTATTGGTATATATTGAGTATTACAATTTTTATGCAATGTTCTTTTCTTAAAACATGTATACATGTTTTTGGTACCCTCTATATTAAAATCTTAACACTCTTACTATTCCTTTATCTCATAAAATGTGTTAGTAACGTTCTTATTTTTATATTGTCAAAGTTTCAAATATTTATTTTTTTCTTTTCAAACCATAACTCCAACCAGTATTTTGTCTATTCTGTTTTTTTAGTGTATTCAATACTTATCACCAGCTCCCTTACCATATCTTCTCTGTTTCTGGTAGCTTTATTTGTAGGTACCCACTTGATAGATTTCACTTTTAGATAATACTAATGGCAATATAACCCAATTTAAGATCAAGTAGAAAAATGCCAACCTTCTGTTATAATATCACATAAGTTTATTTCTTGCTCATACTAAATATTCAATGTATATCATTCAGAGATCCAGTCAGACAGAGGCTCCACCCACCCTAACACCTGCTTTCATAATCTTTGTGGTAGAAGGATGAGATAATAGTGAATAATGCAGTAACTCCTAAAAGATACATTTCATTTCCACTCATATAGAAAGGGAAGCCCCATCCTAATACACACTTTTCAGGAGTAGGACTGGAAAATGATTGTGAATAGTTCTAATGATTACCACAGTCTAACCTTCTGGTCAACAATGCTGGGAACATTCTCCTTCCTGTCAAAATACACTCAATGGAGACAGCCCACAAGTCCCATCCAATTATAGCATCAAGTTGAGGAGCAAGATCTCTGGGTAATCCATGAGGGAATGATTCATTGTTGTCCACATTACATTCAGAAATGACTCCTTTTGAGTTGAAAATTATGAATTAAAAAGACATTATTTTGCTCACACACACCCAATTTAAAAAAAATGAGAAATAGAAATTGTTCTTAAAAAACAGTGAGGAATTTAAATTGTTCTCAAAAATATATATTTTTGTGAAAAAGGAGAGAGAGAGGATAAAAATCATATTGAGGTATGTAAAATTCTGAAATACACTGGGTAGACATTTTGAGATCCACCTACCCTGAGGATATTCCGTGAATAGGACAATTCTGTACCCTAGACCTAGATTCTTTATCCACTGTTCTCCATACACCTTGGCACACTCCTTTAAGCTCTTCCTTTTCCATTGCATATTGAATCTAAAATGTTTCTACCTTATACTTTTTTTAATTTAAAAAATATTAACCAAGAATTTTGTGTGTCAAGCTCCCATTTAAAAATGAAAGAAAAATTAAGAAATTCTCAGATAAACAAAAGCTGAGAGAGCCTGTTACCAGTATACTTTCCCTAAAAATAACACTAAAGAGAATCCTTAAGGTTGAAATGAAAGGACAATAGATAGTAACTCAAAACCACTTGAAGAAGATACTGAGTAAAGGTAACTATGTGGACATATATAAAAGGCAGCATTAATGTATTTCCTGTTGTAAACCCATTCTTTATCTCTTACATGATTTAATATACAGATGCATAAAAATAATTATAGACTATATCATTGGGCAAGCAATGTATACACATGAATTAGTGACAAGAACAACAAAAAAGGGGAGCCCAGGGCTGTATAGGAGCAGTTTTGTGTATTGTTGAAGTTGAGATGATATCAGGTCTCACCTGATTGTCAGAAAAAAATTTAGGGTATTTATTATGCTGTGCACAGTAACTACTAAGAAATCACTTTAAAATATATTTGCAAAAGGAAATGACAAGGGAATCAAAACTATTTACTATCAAGTAAATCAAGTAAATATAAAAGCAGCAATGGAGGAAATTAGGGACAAAAAATATGACATACAGAGAACAAATAGCAAAATGGCAGAAATATGTTCTTCCTTATTTGTAAATACTTTAAATGTATAGAGATTAAAGTCACCAATTAAAAGTTGGAGACTAAAGGAGTGAATTTTTAAAAACTGATCCAACTATATACTATCTATAGGAGTTTCACTTTAGACCCAGTGACACAAATAGGTTGAAAATGAAAGATGGAAAATATATTCCATGCCAATAGTAATTGAAACAGACCTGGGGGTGATGATACTAATATCAGAGAAAATAAACTTTAAATAAAAAATCATTGCAAGAAACAAAAAAGATATTATATATTGAAAAAAGAGTCAATCAAGAAGATTTAACAATCATAAACATAGGTAAATCAAAATCACAATGAGTTACTACTTTAAACCCAAGGGATAACTATAATTTAAAAAATAATAATAAAATGCAATGTTGGTGAGGATATGGAGATGTTGGAATACTCATACACTACTGGCTGGATTCTAAAATGTTGCATTTGCTACAGTAAACAGATAAACAGTTCTTAAAAAGTTAAATAGAGCAGCCAGTTAGTTCAGGTGGTTAGAGCGCAGGCTCATCATACCAAGGTTGCCGATTCGATTCCCACATAGGCCAAGGAGCTGAGCCCTCCACAACTATTGGGTTGTTGGAAAAGTCATGACGTATTTTTTCTATATTTTTCATTGCAAAAATGCATCATGACTTTTCCGACAACCCAATAGATTGAAACAACAACTTGACTTGAAGCTTATGGGTCCTAAAAAAACACACTGTTCCCCCCCCAAAAAAAGTTAAATAAAGAATTACCCTATGACCCAGCAATTTCACTCCTAGGTAGGTGAGAAAAAGTTTCCAAACAAAAGTTTGTATACTAATATTCATAGGAACACTATTCACAATACTCAAAAGGTGGAAACAATTCAAATGTCCACCAGTGTCAATTACCCAACCTGACAAATAGCAGAGACCAACACCAAGCCCATTTTCCTACATGGCATCAGCCCCCTACTTAGTGGTAGTTTTTCTTTTTTTTTTTAATTCTTTTTTTTTTTTTCTTTTTAGCTGAGTCATCCTGCCACCTGTTGGCAGCTCAGCGGCAGCTCAGCTCGGGCTGGGAATTGAACCAGCGACCATGTTGCTCAGAGCTTGCACTCTTGAGCACACTCTTAACCAACTGAGCCACTCGGCTGGCCCAGTGGCAGTTTGTTTGTTTTTCCACTGGACATCTTCCATCATGGAAATGTCAGTGCTATATTCTCACTGAACAGACACACAGAACATGTATTTGACTCTTATGATTGCAATGCTTCTGCTAACGCTATCGCTCGTGAATTTGCTGAATGATTTTTTATGGTCTTAGTTGTTTCTGATATAGAATCTCATTTTAGACCAAAGGCAGTGAGGCAATATATTTCTGACATGGAAATAGCTAGCCTGAAAAAATGTTGAATGGTCTATTGATTAGTCAACTGTGGTGCATTCTGGGTGGTCCCATCTTGAGTGCTTGGTCCTTTAAGATGTGATATGTGCTTTAAATCAACAGTTGATATACAATATTATTCCTCTCATGATCAAAATTCACTGCTGCAAGGATTTCTATAGCCATAAACCCAAAAGACCCTTTCATAAAGCATTTCTTCTTCTTAGTGAACTTTGTCTTCTGTTGGTGGAGTAGATATCAAGCTTCTACTCTACCAGGGAATATAATGACTTGGAATTTGAGTCTGCCACCTGGTCATTTAAGGCTTATCATGTCACTGAAACAACAGGAAGATAAGGAGGTCACTATGTTGACTAAGGACTTAGTCCTGATTATCTTGGAAAATAGGACTGTGGCCAGAAAATGGGAACAAAAAGAAGCATATCAGAAGAACTCAGAGGTCCTATTTTGCATTTGCTTTATTTGGTTTATTTTTAAAGTTTTCAAATCTGCATAGAATGCTACCATAAGCATCTATATTCCTTCATCTATATTTACCAACTATTAATATTTACCACATTCCTTCATCTCTCTATAGATGATAGATAGATAGATAGATAGATAGATAGATAGACAGATAGATGATAGATACAGAATTTGCAGACATCATTGCCTCCTGAACACTAAAGACTTCAGCAAGAATCTCCTAAGAACTAGAACATTGTCATACACAAACATAATGCCATTGTCATCCCTAATATATCATCCACATTACGATTTTCTAATTGTCCCCAAAATAAAGCTGTAAAATAGTAAATAGTCTTAGTCTGTGAGCCTGCTGCACTCTACATCTGAAGGAAAGCAGAAGAGGCTGGGAATAGACTTCTGCGGGTCACAAAAATTTATCCTTAGGTCCCAAGTCCAGGATGAGATCTTAAAGTGAAAGTGTGGTCTTTGTGCCATGCAATGACGTTATAAGCTTTGCAGATATCAAGTCATGGATCTGAGGGCAAATAAGTTTCAGATCCTGCTGGTGATCCTGTCTTATTTCTTCTCAAATCCCCAGGCTCACCATTTCCTACAACGCATAGAAACAGAAACCAACTAGAAAAACATTTTTCAGGTTTCTTTCACAGGTGGAAGGTGGGAGCAGTGCCAATCAAACCCTCATATTCATGCAGTGAACTTGGCTTACCATCTCACACAGAACACTTACTTCATATGACCCTGAAGGGGTAACTTCCTGACTACAACAGGATTCATAGTACAGCACACTCATGAATTCATCTTGTTCATATGCATTATTTAATTTATGGCCATGGAGATTTTTATGTGATGCTTGATCCCACCTAATACTTTTTAGTTTTCCTTTCCATACTTCATGTATTATCATTATGGGTCTGTCACAGAAAATACAACATTGAAACATGAACTATTTGCAATATCTTCATTGGAAATAATTACCAGGACCACTGCATATGGTTGTACAGTTTCTTTAGAGCACAAAAGGACATAGCTTAAGAGTGAACAGGGGCAACAATCTAGCCTGATGTTTCACAACAAGTTGTGTGTCTGACAGGGGGCTGCATATATCCATAAAAAGAGGCACCTTTTTTCTAATTCACACAAAGAAATTGTTTGCTTACCAAGATGTATGTCATAGATGTGTGCCCAGTGAGAGGGGATATCTTTTCTCTAGTCACACTAAAACAGCTTATGAGCTTAAAATATCCTTGGTCATTTCATTCATTTAAAAACCATTCCTGAGGTTTCCAGAAAGGTAGAGGCAGAGTTGTTCAATCCCCACATCAAATAGATAGAGAAAGTAACTGGCAAAACTCAAAATCCTAATGATAAAAAGGTAAATTCAATGAGAAGATATAACAATGCTGAACATCTACACATTTAACAATAGAGATTCATATTATACAAAGCCAACAATTACAGCACTGAAAGCACAGTTACAACTGGAGACTTCAAAGCTCCTCGTTCATTTATTGATAGAATAAGTAGACAACAAATTGAACTAATTGACATTAGGTCACTCCACCCAAGAGCAAAATATACACATTTTTCAAGTGCATATAAAATCATCATCAATATATACTGTAATTTGGGCAAAAAATAAAAAGGCAACTAATCCTTAAAAATTGAAATTATATAAAGTATGTTCTCTGATCACAGTGGAATTAAGGTATGAATTAACAACAGAAAAATCCCCAAATGGGGGCTGAGAGAAAAAGGTGAAAGGATGAAGAAGTACAAATTGGCAGTTTTAAAACAGTCACAGGGATGTAAACCATAGAGAATATAGTCAATAATATTATAATAACTGTGTGTGGTGTCAAGTGGGTACTAGACTTACTGGGGGATCACTTCATAAGTTATGTAAATGTCTAACTACTATGCTGTACACTTGTAATTAATATAATATTGAATATCAACTGTAATTGGAAAAAGAAAAAAAAAAGAAAAATTCCCAAATATTTGGGGAAAAATACTTTTAAATAAGTAATATATTTTAAAAAGAGGTATAAAAGAAAATTAGAAAATATTTAGAATTAACTTAAAATGAAAACACAGCTAGCTAAAATTTGTGGATGCAGCTAGAGAATTGTTTAGAAGAAGATTTATAACATAAGTATTTATTTGAAAAGAATAAAAGTCTTAAATCAATGATCAAATTGCTTAATAATCTAAAATCAATTGATCAATTAAAATCAATCTAAAATAACTAATCAATTATTTAATCAATTATCTAAAATGTTGGTGGGAATACAAATTGTTATAGCCACTATGGAAAACAGTAGGGGAGTTTTTTTGTTTTGTTTTGTTTTTTAATTAAAAATAGAACTACCATAGCATCCAGCAATCCCATTTCTGGCTATTTATCCAAAGGAAATGAAATCACTCTCAAAGAAGTACCTTCACCTCCATGTTCATCCATCATTATTCACAATAGCCAAGACATGGAATCAACCTAAATGTTCATTAAGAAAATGTGAGATAGATCATATATATATATATATATATATATATATATATATATTATAAAATCAGTCATTAAAAAGGAAGGCAATCCTGCCTTTTGCAGCAACATGGATAGAATTTGAGATTATGCTAAGTAAAATAAGTCAGACAGAGAAGGACAAATAGTGTATAAGCTCATTTATATGTGGAATCTAAAAGCTGAACTCATAGTTGTGGTTGCCAGGGACTGAGTGGTAAGGGAAATGAAGAGATGTTGGTCAAAGCGTACAAACGTCCAGTTATAAGGTGAATAAATTCTGGGGATCTGACATACAGCATGGTGACTATAGTTAATAATACTGTATTCTATACCTAATGTTGCTGAGATAATAGATCTTAAATATCCTTACCACACACAAAAAAGATAATTATGTGAGGTGATAGAGATGTTAACTAACCATACTGTGGTAATCATTTTGTAATATATACATGTATAAAATCATCATATTATACACCTCAAACTTACATGTCAATTATATCTCAATAAAGCTAGAAAAATAAAAGGCAAAAAAATGCTCCCCAGATGACGCTAATAAAACTAATAGCAAGATTCATGGTTCTAGGAAATAAAACAGCTTACTTTTCGTTATACAAGAAATCATTCATTCTAGTTTCTAATGCAGGCTATATTGATAATTACTGTTTTTTCTTATTGCTATACAAGACATTTTATTGTGCTTACATGAGCAATTTTGTAAAATAAATAATCTAACCACATTCTATAAACAATTTTTATATTTATAAAAGTGTATACATTTATTTCATGGCAAACATTAAATATGTAGTTAGTTATAGAACTAATAATGCTATTGAAAACTTAATTGGTCAGTTTGGGAGGATAAGGAATATATTATATATAAAGCAGTTAAATAAAGAAATATAGAACATTTATCTTACTTATATGAATTATATCACTGGGTAACATACAGATGAAAAGTATTTTTTTTAGAAGTATAACAACTAATAATTAAAAGAATTATAACATTGGGGCCAGCCTAGTGGTGCGTTGGTTAGGAGTTGGCTTGGGACACCAGCTCTGAGAAGCAGGCCCCGGTTTGGATCCCACATATGAGGGCCAGTGACACTGCACCCTCTACAGCTAAGATGGTGAAAAACAGCTCAACCTGGAACTGAGCTGTCTTGAGTCGCTGGCAATGGCATAGTCTGCAGCCTCTGCTGCAGTGGGCTGCCATAAGCTACCATGTGTGGCCAGCAGCCAGTGTGAGCAGCTGGCAGCCAGGGTGAGCGGCCAAGAGCCGCTGTGAGTGGCCGTCCAGTGGCCTGCAACCGATCTGCCTCACCCGGGAAGAGCACAATGATAATACCAACATGGGCCAGTGAAGCGACGTCCTCCACAACTAGACTGAAGAACAAAAGGACAGCAACTTGTCTGTTCCCCTCCCCCAATTTCCCAATAAAAAATTAAATAAATAAATAAATAAATTATAACATCATTCTGCAACTCCATGAGTCAACAGATCAAGGCATTGAGCATTAATGAATACTAATATAAAAAATAAAACTGTGAAAACTAGAAATTATATTCCTTCTGATGAAATGAACACACCATCACCTATAAACTTGCCAAAGGGCTCAAACCTGAGTTTGATCAAGTCTCTGGGTCCAGATGCAGTAAATAAAGGACAGAAGAATTTGCTCAACTGCATTCTAAGTTTAAAATCAGAAAAATCCACAGTGTGGGAAACTTTATAAGTCAAACAGCCCAGGGTCTTGAAGAGATAAATTATAAGAAAATAAGTTCATGAACATGAAACGTATAAGTTAAAAGATATATCAAGTTAAAAGTAAATGGGCAAGAGTAAACTATAGAGTCTAAGGATGTACACCTGTGTGATAAAATATAAGGAAATGCATAGAAGTGATCACTATAATTGTTAGTTTTGAATATAGGGACAAAATAAAGGAAATTCTGGGGTGGCTGACATCATTCTAATTTTTTAATCTGGGTGGTGATTACAAGTGTGTTCAACTTTTAAAAATGTATTAAGCTACACATGCATTTTTTATGGTTTTATGTATTTATGTTTTGTTTTATAATAAAGATGTTAAAACTTAAGAACAAAAACAAATTAGTTCCAGACAATCTGTTATGTATAGGCCTTGTTATAAGCACTGAGGTACAAAGTTAATTAAAATGGTCATAGTCTTAGAACAACTGATGGGTGAAATGGAAACATTGGTGGGTCTTTTAAATATGATGGATATTACTTATCTTGATAATGGTAATCATTTCACAATGGATATATAAGTATATATATATATATATATATATATATATATAATAAATCATCACATTGTACACTTTAGATATATACAATTATATTTGTCACAATTTTAATAAATTAATAAATAAGTAATTGGGTACATACATGCAACAGTGGAAATACTGTGTTATCAGAGCACTTAGTCCAGGCTCAAATGTAGAGTCTTAACACTTCGTGTGTAAAATATCATCTGAACTAAGAAGGAATTATTACCCAGGAAAGTGTATAGAGGGATGTTCTGAACAGAGGTAAGAGCAAAATCTAAAAAGAAATGGATGGCATGGGGTTTGGAATTCATATAGAAACTCATAACTGGAGCATAAAAGATGAAGTTGGAAAAGACCAAATAGTATATACTTATTTTGAAATAAAATATGACTTTTAAAATTAATATGTGCACTTCCAGTTTTTCTAATACATTAATGCACAAATACATTCTATAATGACACAAATAGCTCAATACTACACAGTATAATTGTATCTGGCCTTAGAATCTTCAGCAAATTGGAAGCAATCAAATCAGTTCTTTCAACTACTATTATGTGATATTGGTTACCTTATGCTTAAATACTTTTGAAGCTGAACATATTAAATGTAAAATGCTATTACAGAAAAATACTGCATGATTTCTAGATTTCTAGTGATTACTTCATTTCCTAGTATACATCGAGTGAAGGATATTAGAGAATATTGAACATAGTATGTCATTATGAAAACGTAAATCAGGTAAGATGATATTTTCAGTAGCAATATGAGGAAGTGATAGGTAAAGCTATTTTCAAAGGTTTATATTGATGGACTATTACTAAATCTAGATCTTATCTATCAAAACATGGATAACAAAGAGCTATACAATGGAAATAAGTTATATTGCATCTATCTGGATCCAACCAAATTTTAATAATGGAAGTCAGATAATGACTTACTACGTCTGAATCCTTGTCCAAGGAATCTAATAAGAAATATTGTTTATTGGCATGTCTGTTTCACAACATCATACAATCAGTCATTGAAAAATCCTTTTTTGCTAAAATGAATCATAGAAATCAATTTAAATATTGCTTTATCTTTATTTTAATTAGCAGTAAGCAAAATATTTTGTTTATATTATATAAATGTCTAACCACTATGCTGTACACCTGAAGCTAATATAATATTGAAAGTCAACTATATTTGAAAAATAAATAAAAGAAAATTTTTTTTAAAATTAAAACAAAGGTGAAGACCTATCCTTAAATATACACAAGAATTATCTATATTAGAAGAGTGCAATATAATATGAATAATAGGGAGAGTAAATTCATCCTGTCTTTTGAAAGAAAGATTAAATCAGAGATATGCATAAATTGTGCTATTAAAAATAACTATTATAGGAGAACTGTTTTTAATAAAACAGTATTTTCTTTTTAATGGATGAAGAAAATACTCATTTTTATTTCACCAGCAAAATAACATGCATAAAAGAGCATATTATAAAAAGGATATGAGACAAAGGCTACATAACTCTTATTCTTAACGTTATTTATTAATTTGTGCAGGTTCTTGTTTCTCCCTTAAACATTTACCAAACAGAGCTATTTTACTCAGAATTGATTTTGCTGCCTCAGCCACTTTAGGCTGAGATGCTTTTTGGCTTTCATCTGAATGAGCAATTTTCTAGTTAGGCACATTGGATTTGGAGTTAGGTCAATAAAAGCTTTACTGTGTCTTTTCTCTTTCCTCTTAGAGCTTACAAAAGAGACCTAAATTCCATTCATCCTTTCACTTGCCCCAGTGGAATCTTTAGCAATGCAATTATGGCTTGAATGAAGAAACATAGCGAGAAATTGGCAGAGAAACAAATAAGAATTCTCTATGTTCTATACTTGCACCCCTGAATATCAGTTGCTTCTAGATATGCATGTTAATTGTCTACCTTAACTAGTTTTTTTTTGTTATGCTTTAGGAGCAGACATCATTATCAAAGTTTAACATAATCCTACTGAGTTGCATGTGAGTAACTCTTAAGTTATTTGTCAGGAAGCCAATTTGATTGGATCCTAGTATTTAAATTTAAAAGGTTTTGAATAGATTGAATCAAGGAGTTCTTTCACAACTTTGAATGGTGTGATTCAAAATGACCAAGAATTAAAAACTCAGAATTTTTCATATTCATAAGCATTTATGAAAATTTTCTTGAGATGTCTATCATATTTTATAGATTATGATATTAGAACCATGACATACTGCATTATTTTATCTGGCACATTTGAACTAAAAATAACCAGTCCTAAACTATCAGCAGTGAATGAAAAACATGTTATGAGCCAAATATAACTACAAAAACAATGGTAGCTCCAAAGGAAGAAATCACGACCTTTGTGTTAAGAAGGCCAATGGTGATTCTGCATTTTCAGTACCAACTGATTCTCCATCTCACCATACTCCACTTAATTCCAGAGGTCGAGCCAGGTCATTTCTGAGATGGGCCATGCTTTTTGACTCATAGATTTGTTGAATCTTATCAGATGTTTTCTTTGCACAAGACATGAATAAAATATTGATTCATTTTCTCTGTTCCAAGTTCCTTTTCAAATCTATTTATAGTGACATATATAATGAAAAAGCTATGCAACATTCAATAGAAAAACAGGAAAGAGTCAGCTAGAAGAAGGGCAGGGATATATGTAAACAAATATAAAAAACTCAGTTCATCATGAAGAATAACAACAGTGGCATTTAATGATCAATATAGAAGACATGCTCAGGAATAAATAGAGTGACAAAAAACTAAATGAAATCATTTATTCAACAAATGTTTATTGTAGAGCTATTCTATATCAAGCACTTTTCTGGGTTCTAGAATATAATAACAATCAATGAACAAAACAATTTCATGTCCCTGATGACATAGCCCTTAAATGCCAATGAGGAAAGAGAGACAGTAAATACAAATAAGTAAACTATTTATTATGCCACATACTGATGTGTGTCAGGAGGGTGGAGGGGTAGAAAATTGATATTAAGCTGCATGTCTTGATCTTTGTTGAGGAAAACATCTGACAGATGCTTATTCCTAAATATCTTTTAGAGGTTGTAAATTACAACCTAGTATAAAATTCACCATATGTATCAGTATAATTTACTAGAGTTAGGTTACATACATGAAAGAGGTTGAAAATACAAAGATGAATATATGCAACTCTTAGATGAGAAGTAAAATTTATTATTCCACTTCTACTATACTCTAGGACTATAAGATTGCTAATATGAATAAAATCCAAATAAAAGATCATAAAGGTTAGGTTGAAAAATATAGACCAATGAGTATCAATTTCTTACTTAATAAACATGTGGAGGTTTTACTAATAGATGGGCAATGAGACAAACAGAATAAGCATGAAAAAGGAAAATGTTTTCTGTAAGAAAAGAAAAATTATGTTTAAGCTATGTGGATGCTATCAGAAATAACAGAACATATAATTGGAAAGAAATCCATGAAGATTACTTGTTTAAACTTTCAAAAGACCTATGATTCCATATGAAAGATAATTTTAAAATGAGAAGATGTAAAAAGGAAGTATTTTTATAAATTCAGAATTAATTTGTATACTAAAGTGAGAGAGAAAAATGATTTCTTAAGATATAAATAACAAACAGCGAAAGACCCTAGAGCTTATGCAACTAATAAAGAAAGAGTGTGTACCCCTTAAGATCAGGAACAAGACAAAGTTGCCCACTTTCACCATTTTTATTCAACATAGTTATGGAAGTTCTAGCCACGGCAATCAGACAAGAAAAAGGAACAAGAGACATTCAATTTGGAAAGGAGAAAATAAAATTGTCATTATATGCAGATGGCATGATACTATATAGAGAGAACCCCAAAGACTCGCAAAAAACCCCCAAACTATCAGAACTGACAAAGTAATTTAGTAAAGTAGTAGCATACAAAATTAATATTTAGAAAACAGTTGCATTTGTATTCACCAATAACAAACTCTCAGAAGGAGAAATTAAGAAAACAATCCCATTTACAATTGCTTCAAAAACAATAAAATACTTAGGAATAAATTTAACCAAGGAAGTAAAAGACCTGTACTCAGAAAATTATAAGACATTGAACAGAAGAATAAAAGAAGATACAAATAAATGGGAACATGTACCATGCTCATGGATAGGAAGAATAAATATAGTTAAAATGTCCATACTGCCTAAAGCAATACATAGATTCAACACAATCCCTGTCAAATTACCAATGACATTTTTCACAGAACTAGAACATATAATTTTAAAATTTATATGGAATCATAAAAGACCCCAAATAGCCACAGGAACCTTGAGAAATAAAAACAAAGTGGGAGGTATCATGTTAGCTGACATCAAATCATGCTACAAGCTTATAGTAATCAAAACAGCATGGTACTGGCATAAAAACAGGCACATAGATATATGGAACAGAATAGAGAGCCCAAAAAATAAATCCATACTTATATAGTCACTTAATCTATGACAATGGAAGCAAGAATATACATTGGGGTAAAGACAGTCGATTTAATAAGTGGTGCTGGGAAAACTGGACAGACACGTGCAAAAAAAATGAAGCTGGACCACCTCCTTATGCCATATATGAGAATAAATTCAAAATGGATTAAAGACTTAAATATAAGACCTGAAATCATAAAACTCCTAGAAGAAAATATAGGAAGTAAATTTGCAGACATTACCCTTTGAAATATTTTTACTTATATATCCCCTCAGGCAAGGGAAGCAAAAGAAAAAATAAACATGTGGGAGTACATCAAACTAAAAAGTTTTTTCACAGCAAAGGAAACCATCAATAAAACAAAAAAGCATCCTGCTGAATGGGAGACGATATTTGCCAATGATACACCTGATAAGGGGTTAATATCCAAAATTTATTTTAAAATCTCATACAACTCAACACTAATAAAACAAACAACCCAATTAAAAAATGGTCAGAGGACATGAAGAGACATTTCTCTGAAGAGGACATATAGATGGCCAACAGACATGTGAAAAAATTCTCAACATCACTAGTCATTAGAGAAACGGAAATAAAAACCACAATCAGATATCACCTCACTCCAGTGAGAATGGCCATCATCAATAAATTAACAAACAAGTGTTGGCAAGGATGTAGAGAAGAGGGAACCCTTGTGCACTGTTGGTGGGATTGCAGATTGATGCAGACACTATGGAAATCAGTATGGAGATACCTCAGAAAATTGAAAGTAGAACTACCTTATGACCCAGCAATTCCACTCCTGGATATCTATCCAAAGAAATACAAAACACTAATTAGACACTTCATGGACAGTGTAGAGGCTTGACTACTGCACTGTACACCTGAAGCTGATGTTGAATCATATTGTATGTCAACTATAACTTATATATATACATATA
>NW_017731718.1:543435-548800 GCF_001890085.2 Hipposideros armiger
AAAGAAAGAAAGAAAGAAAGAAAGGGCAAAAGAAAGAAAGAAAGAGAAAGAAAGAAAGAAAGAAAGAAAGAAAGAAAGAAAGAAAGAAAGAAAGAAAGAGAAAGAAAGAAAGAAAGAAAGAAAGAAAGAAAGAAAGAAAGAAAGAAAGAAAGAAAGAAAAAGAAAGACAGGCAACACAATCCCCCATGCTGTCAGCGGCACATAGCTGTTCTACATAGTGAAATGTCAAGCTGATGGAAATAATTTATATTCAGTAACAGATATTCAGCACCTCCCCATATGCAGGGCGATATACTAAGTATTATATTACAAAGATATTTTAAAAATATGGTTCCTGTATTGATATAGTCATCAGCCAGGTGGTTAGGACTGTGATGTAAAGAAAGAATTATAATATCAAGTGTTAAGTGCATGAGACATTTATACATAGGATGCTGTGAAGCATATAACGGGTTGGGAATAGAGTGGTCGTCCTCAACCCAAACACTGCTTCAACCCAAAGCCCATGCATTCTCTTACTACTAACAGCTGAAAGCACAAAGGGAGGGGGAGTTGAAGGACATTTTATTAAGAGAAAAATGGCTTCAAAAATGGTACAGAGATGAAAACTGCACTATAAGAAATAAGGAATATCACACAGTCAATATTAATTTTCTGAGAACCTACTGTGTACCAGGAACTCTGCTAAAACCATGAGATTCACAAAGATGAATGAAGACTGTTTTAGCCCTCAAGGAGTTCATCAGTCTTGGAGGAGAGAGATGAGAGTAATATGCTATTGCCATGGCATATTGCCATAAGCATGTTTATGAAGAAATGCACTGAATATAAGGATGGCCAAAAGAATAAAATGATCATTTCTGCTTGGTTAATATGGATAGACTCCCCAGGGTATTCTTGTTTTATTTTTTGAGAGATGACTTGGAATTCAAACATAAAGGAAAGGGGATATTTGAGGGAGCAACATTTTGCAAAAGCACAATCACATGGATCACCTGGAAACATTAGAAGACTGGATGGTTTCACATGGTTGGTCACAGGGTACATGTGGACAAATGGACAAGTGAAGGGTCTTTCCTGTCATGTTAAGTATTCCAACTGGTGTGGAACACGACTTTTATGTAAAAGAAGTATAGAAGATACCACTGGAAAATTCACTGGTATCAATTTTTGAAACCAGTTTTGAAGGACCTTAAATAATAAAATAAAGATTTCATACATTTCTTAGAAACCTAGGAGAATTCATTGAAGGATTTAAGCCAGGAAGTTTAGATGTGTTGCCTGAAGAAAACTTAATGACAGCATCCAGGATTGTTTGAAGGAGGAAAAATGTTTGTATCTATAAAGAAACTTAGAGTGGTAAAGAATCAAAGTTAAGATGTCAGAGAAAGGTATTGAAGATGGCTCCAAGATTTTGATCTATGTGTAAACTGTAGAGAAAACAAAATAACTGTTCTTACCAACTAAGATTATAGAAACTACTATTAGAGAAGCAACACATTATAAATATTCAGGATAAAATCGTGTTTACACACTGTTTGGTAAACATTTACAGAATAGAAAACAAAATAATTTCACTTTTTCTTCCCATTACAAAGTAATTTTTATTTTATATTTGTTATAACACAAATTTTCTGCTTCTTCAATTCTTCCAAAGAAAGTTTTGGAAATTCAAGCCTCCATGCAGGTCTTACATACCCAATTTCATACATTTGATCATAAAAATCATGAAAACAGACTCCTAGCAGCTGGCCCTGGTACCTTCCCAGCTGTTCTTTCTCTTCTCAGCACCTCAGGATGTGGTAACAGGCAGCATACCATTCTAGGAAATGGCCTTGACTTCCCATGATATTAGCTCTCCTGATTCTACAAGGAGAACAGATGTTCATCCAGAAAAAAAGTTAAAGCGTGGGAGTATATTTCCTCTATGCTGCCATTTGCACTGACCTCCACCATAGACAGATTTTGCCTGCTCCAGACAGAATCACTGGCTCCAAGCCTTCAAGGGAATAAGCTGACGAGTCAGGAACTGAGACCTTGAGCAAGGATGCCTTCACTGAAGGACATATTCCAGCAAACACTGTAGTTTTTCTTCCCACCACCTTCCTCTTTGTCTTGCACTTTAATTCAGTACAATCTGTTGTTGCTCAAGAGAAAATTCAGTCTTGCTCCAAATCAGCACGACACAGACTTTAATGTGGTTGTTAATGGTGGAAGATAGGTTTCCATTTCCATTATTTCTATTCACCTTGTTTTTCTACCCAAGGGTAAGCTATTATCCAATTTATCATCTAATGACATTTTGATAGTGAAAGAGACGCTCTTAATAATTATCTCACGCCATCGAGTATAGAGAAGAATTTAGGACACAGGATTATTCAACTGAATGAGGTTTTGTCTTCTCAGTGCTCTCTAAAGAGTGATTATAGAATGTGAAATCTGAGAAAATGCTATGTAGATTTTGAAAAAATAAATCTGATGATTCAAGGATTTAGTAGAGTCTATGTTCTCCAATAAAATTGGTGTGCTCTTTCTCTTCTACTCGCATTTCTTTCTTTTTTTAAATTATTTTTATTGTGAAATACACATTTTTTAGAATTACTTTCAGCTGTACAACACAGTGCAATAGTTATACTTTTTACCCCTCGAGGTGACAACCCTTCTCCCCCAATCGACCGCTCCACTTCCCCTGCCAATATCATACATATCTATTACAATTCCCTTGACAAACAATATCATACAACATCAGAATTATATTCCTCGAATATTGTAGTTACGTATTTATGCTTTCTAATCCCTTCCCCTCCTCCCTCATGCCTTCCCCCTCCCAACTAGCAGCCATCAATTGTTCCTCTATATCTCTGAGACCACTTCTGTTTACTTTGCTCATTCATTCAGTTCTTTAGAGTCCACATATAAGTGAAATCATATGGTATTTGTCTTTCTCCGACTGATTTATTTCACTTAATATAATAGTCTCTAAGTTCATCCATATCATCCCAAATGGTACGATTTCATTCTTCTTTATAGCAGAGTAATACTCCATTGTATAAATGTACACAGTTTCTTAATCCAGTTATCTACCGATGGGCATTTCGGTTGTTTCCAAGTCTTGGCTATTGTGAATAGCGCTGCAATAAACATAGGGGTACATATATTTTTTTGAATTAGCGTCTTGGGTTTCTCTGGATAGATACCCAAGAGTGGAATTGCTGGGTCATACGGTAGTTCCATTTACAGTTTTTTGAGATACCTCCATACTCGCATTTCTTATTGTTACTTGAAATACTTTTCATGTGTGCTATCTACTTTACTGTTCTCTCTTTTGTCATACATGAACTTGGAAACTTCATTTTAGCTTTTGTTACACACTCTAAGTGTCTGCAAATCTTGACCCCATTTTCAATTTTATTGTATTGTTTTAAGCAGTAGACATTGGGTCATTGGGAAAGTCAAGACGCATTTTTGCACTGAAAAACATAGAAAAATATGTCATGACTTTCCCAATGACCCAATATCATTTAGGAAGTTATTTCAAGAGCTCTGCTTACTTGTATCACACTAGGCTCTGTCTGATTTTGAATACACACACACACACATGCACGCATGTACACACACACACACACACACACACACACACACACATCTAGCAGAAGCCATTAATCACCATACGATATGCTCTAGTTTTTCTGTAACATTTCGGGTAAGGGAAGACCTAATAATACAATTTACTCTCACTATATTCAACTTAACAGGCAATTATTAGTCATTCTTTTTGTACCTTGGAGGCAATGAAGTACCATCAGAAAATATTTACAAAACTAGAATTTAAAACTCATTTGATCAAAAACACAAAATGAGTGCCAGTGTAAACAAAACATTATACTGAAGCACTAACTAGTATCAAAGAAACAAAGGCATAATCCCTGCAAAGAAAGAACTCACAACTTATTTGAATGAAAAAATACAAGCCTAAAAATTACTTATGTTTAGATAAATATAGATATAGATATATAGATATAGATTTAGATATAGATATAGGAGGAAATATATCAAATTCAAATTACAGTTTTTAGTGTAATGGGTTGTATAAGGAATGCCTTAAATTTTCTGTTTGTTTTTCTCTGGCATTAAGAAATGAAAAAAGGAGAACAAGGTTTTCGTCAGTTTAATAAGAAGAACTTTGATTAGAAAACAGGTACCATTTCTGAGTTGGTCGGCAAAGTACAGCCATGAGCGTTTTAAGGTAATATACACCTATGTCATTTAGCAAGAGGAAGCTGCTGGGTGGACAGGGAGTAAGGTACTCATGCTTAAGAACAGGCCTTAGAGGTGAGAAATCAATAGGGAATGAAGCCTCTGCTTTAATGGAACCACTTGACGGAGATGAACCGTAACGATCCAGGTCCCTCCTCTGACAACAATATGATGGTATAAGACAACAGTGGTGCACATTCTGCCTTCTCCCATGACACACCAAGAGTAAATTTTAGATCTAAGCTAAACCTACTTGGGTTGGGAGGACAAATATAATGGGAGCCCAGTTGAAATCAAACTATGGCCCAAGACACATGATTAATGTTACTCCACTACTAACCACATCTACTCCGTGAGATTTTCTTGTCCAGAGAACAGAATAGAGATAATGGGGAGATGAGATTGGAGTCACTGCGCCTGACTTGCTCTTTCTATACCATTAAGTGCTCATTTGTTGATACGACTTGATGGCTTAAGGGAAATTAGGATACATTTATTTTCACTACCCCAACTGTATCCCACAGAGTAACACCAGCATGACCTGGTTGCTTATTAGAAATTCAGATTATCAGGCTATATCCCAGACCTACAAATCAAAATCTGCATTTTAACAGGATACCCAGCTAATTTATAAAGTTTAAAGGGCACTGCCCTGTCTAACTCAAATGCCAAGTCAAATTTTAGAGAGCTTAGTAACTTGTCCAGTAGAGCACAAGCAGTTGACAATGGAGGCAGGCAGTCTCAGGATCATTTACAAACATGCATATATAGAGAGAAGCTCCATGAAATATACATCCAAAATCACTACATGAAGCGGTGTTGGTTGGAAAAATGAATGAGTCATGGCTACCATCTGGAGATAAACATCAAAAGAATTTCTACCATTTTCATGGTGAATGTCAGAACTGCCCTCAGGTTAAAAATTGGCATTCAGTTCTCCAAACAGCACTGAGTTTTCTTAGGGACTAGGTAATCATAAATTGAGTGAACAAGCTGAAGAATGAAGGCAGTGCCTCAAACAATTAGATTCAAAATAAAAGACTAGGAATCTCCATTCTAGAGAACACATTACCAACACATACACACACACACACACACACACACACAC
>NW_017731718.1:549616-551812 GCF_001890085.2 Hipposideros armiger
TTACTTTGTGAGGGTGAAAAAGATAACTAATGCATTGTTCTGTACACCTGAAACTAACAATAAATAAATAAATAAATAAAATATAAAATAACCAATTTTTACAAACAGAATGACTATATTCAAGAAACAGGAGATGAGGCAAAAAGCAATTTTACGTAACTATAATAAGTACCCACAAAGAAATTTAATAGGATTTATCATTCCTAGAAAGATTGTCATAAAGAGAAAATAATAATCAAGATAATTGGAATAACAAAAGTTATTACTAAAATTTTTAAACTCATAGAGTAATAATAGAATGCATTTAACTAAAGACTGAATTAGTGAATCAGTAATGCCAAGAAATTCCCTCAGAAGACAGTCAAAAAGGATAAAGTCAAATAACATCAGAGAAATGGAGGGTAAGCTCAATTCAGACATCCATAAAATAATAGTTCCAGAAGAAAAGAACAAAGAGAATGGAAGAAAGAAAATAAAATAATAGTTCAAATAAAGTATTAGAAGCTGAAGAAGACAGATTATTCAAACTAGACTCAGACGAGTAATTGCTTCGAACATCTTGCCAGGATATGAGTTGTTTGAAAATAAAAGCAAAATAAATTTATCCTCTTAAACATGTAAAACACACTTCAATATGACAGTAGGGATACAGAGAATATCAATTTTAAAATTAGAGGATATTTAGAAAAGCACAACATAGCAAATGGAACTGCTGAATAGGACTAAAGTTGCACTCAGAGTAATTTATATAGTCCTAAACACATACATTAGAAAACAAAACATATTTTTTAAAAATTAGACATTCAGTTCAAGGATCAAGAAAAAATAACAATAAAATAAGACTCAATTCACAACAGGAGGGATTTAATAAAGATAAAAACAGAAACAAATCAAATAAAAATATAACAGTAAGAGGGCCGACAATAGATAAATAAAGTAACTGGTTCTTTGAAAAGTCTACTGCAGCAAACTAAATTTTTGACTCAGCAAAAAAGTTAGAAAACACAAATAAATAGCTGTGAAATGGAAAAGTAACATAACTACAGATATGAAAGAAATTTCATAAACTATAGGAGATTACTACATTCAACTTTTCATGAATAAATTCAAAAAATGAAAATATGAAATAGCCAGATTAACTTGATAAGAGTGGAAAATCATAGACATTTAAAAGATTCTATCCCTTTAAAATGCATCAAACCCCAGCAGCCTTATTTACAAGTCTTTCAAAACCATTAAAGTATGGTAAAATCCTATGATATAGAAAGTTTTTTAGAAAATCTTATGATACAGAAAATAGAAAAAACACTGAAGGCTTCTCAGGGTTGCAAAACCTTCGTGGCAAAATGCAAATGGTTGGCATTACAAAAAATTGTAATCCAATCTTATTGATCAAAAAAGAAAAAAAAGATAAAAATATAAATAAATTTTAAAGTACAGTCCCGCTGTAGGTTGGAATTCTATTTGTGACTAAGGAGAATTTTCCCCAGGAATGCAAACCTTGATCATCTCTAGGGCATCTCTGAATATTATGAAGTAGTTTAAAAGATTTAAATTGAAACTAAAGGATTTTTTGAGCTGATGCACCTCCCAGGTCCTGAAGGACATGTAACTCCCTGAGTCGAAGCAAGCCTGGGGTGTTATAGTGTTAAGGGAAGATGGAGGTATTGGTGGGAGGGGGCGGGGGTGGGGGGGCAGACATGGTGGGGCAGGCAGGTGAGTATTCTTGTGGGCTGGTCCAGATTGCAGTTTTTTCATCTCTGCCTGCTGCTAAATTTGTGTTTGGAACAGTTGAAGATTTTTCCAGGTTTTCATGCCTCTTGCTTGGGATCACTTGTAAAATACCACCCTAACAACTGTCACAGTGGTTCTTTTGAGAACTGTTTTTCTAAACCTGATAATTTGTCAAGGTTCAAGGGAGGGAGGAAGAAGCAAAATAAATATATATGTGGGGGTTGGGCCGGCCGAATGGCGCGATGGTTAAGAGCTGGCATGGGACGCCAGAAGGTCCCGGTTTGGATCCCACATTATGAGGGCCAGTGACACTGCCCTCTACAGCTAAGATGCTCAACCTGGAGCTGGGCTGTCATGAGTCGCAGCTGACGGCGTAGGCTGCAGCCCCTGTGGCAATGGGTTGCCATGGGCTACCGTGTGTAGCCAGCAGCCAGCGTGAGCAGCCAGCAGCCGCAGTGAGCG
>NW_017731718.1:551822-564212 GCF_001890085.2 Hipposideros armiger
TATATATATATATATATATATATATATATATATATATATATATATATATATATGGGTTAGGGGAAAGAATAGGAGAGAGAGAAAATAAATAAGGGGGAAAAAACAAAGGAGGCAAGAGTTGAGGCAAGAGTTGAAGCAAGAGACAGTTTTTTTTTAAATCCTTTTAAATACTAAAATGACATGAATAGGTTTCAAAATACAAGGTCATCTAGAAAAATGCTGAAAACACATTACAAACATAAAATTTAACACCAATTCCTTATCTTGTTAAAATGTATCCGACCAGAAATCTATAGCATTTATCACATATCACACTTCATAGATAAACATTTTTCAAATGCAATTCCATTAAGTGCACTGATAAGATTAGGTCGCTCACTGTCATAAACATTTTTTATGTGTCTGCTTAGCACTATTCTTGTCCTCAAGGAAAAATAACCCCCTTCTTGAGGGAACTGCTCCCCACAGCAAGACAGCTATCTGGTAGGGATGAAGGCGCCACCATCCCAGTTCACTGAGACATATGAGCCAAGCCACACCAATCATTCTTTTCCAAGTTTTGTTTTCATCTGTTTTTTGTTTTTGTTTTGTTTTGTTTTGTTTTGTTTTCAAATGAAGCTGAGAAAGGGATTTAATTTTAACTAGTGGCTGAAGGTTTGAGATAGGAAACACGAAGCTCTCTGTATCTATGGCCCTTGTCAATGAGGGGGCGATGAATAGCTGTAGAAAATGAGGCCCAGATGGAGAGAATATTAAAAATGAGCTAGTGAGAGAATGAGTCCTGGCTGCATTTCAGTTACTGGTTTAGAGTGTCCTTCAGGCCAACCGCAAGCTATTTGAATCTCCTTATAATTTCCTCTTTTTACCTAAGTTTACTCAAGTTAAATGGATTGTTATTTGCCATAACAGCACAATGCAATAACAAAATCTTATTTGCAACCAAAAAGGTTCTGATTGAAATATTATTACTACTACTCAATATTGATTTCAAGAAGCATGGTAAGAGAAAGAAAATTAATAGGAGGAATAAGCATTGGATATAATGAAATATAATTATGTGAAGATGGCGTTTATATCTATCTAGAACATCAACTCAATTTAGAAATATTTTTAAAATATGAGCAAATGATAATGGTGCTTAAGGTAAAATTATAAAAATCAATGCAACTTTTCCATGAATTAGCAACAACAAAAAAAGATCCAAATGCCGCACAAACTCTGTGTTTCTGGATGGGAAGACACATATTAAGATGTTTATTCCTTTTAAGTTACTCTTGCGAATGAGATTCTAAACTGTTAATACTTTTTGTCTTTGTGCAAGGACGTTGGAGAGAGAAGGAAGGGAAAGTGAGAGGCGAGATCTTTCATCCTTAGCTTGTACTATTTTTGTATTTTCTAAAAGTATTTATAATCATGTATTGGTGCAGAAGTTTTATAATTCAAGAAAGCAATAGCACAAAAAATTATGTTTAGGTCTAATGTTACAAATAATGTAATTATTTTACAACTTGAGGAATCACGGAAGTGGATGGATGGTCTGGAATGAATCCTCAAAGAATATTAATCAGTTTATATAATTTGCTATGTGCTTCTCTCTTTCCCCAAACTGGTGGTCAATCAGATGGTAAGCTCTTTGAGAACAAGAAAAGTTTTCATCTATTGTATCCCAATTCTTACCACAGTACTGACATTTAGTGGTGTTTAATAAGTGCTACTACATTTTTAAGTGAATGTGTGGTGAAGGAGAATAGCTATTCTGGGGATTGCCTGCTCACATCACAAGTTTATCACCTTTCATAATACAAAGAATTACCTAGAGGTACATGGAAAACTCTTTTCTAAGTAAACACTTAAAGTCTTTAAAGACTTCTTATTTGGGCCAGCAGAGTGTCATGTTGGTTAAGAGATGGCTTGGGGCACCAGCTCTGAGCAGCAGGGCCCCAGTTCAGATTCCACATAGGGGACAGTGACACTGCCCTCTACAGCTAAGAGGTGAACAACAGCTTGACCTGGAGCTGGGCTGCCGTGAGTCACCGGTGACTGCTTAGGCTGCTGCCTCTGCTGCAGTGGGCTGCCATAAGCTACTGTGTGTGGCTGGCAGCCAGCGTGAACGGCTGGCAGCTGGTGTGAGCTGCCAAGAGCCGCTGTGAGCGGCCATCCAGAGGCCGGCGACCCATCTGCCTCACCTGGGAAGAGTGCAATGATAATACCAACTTGGGCCAGTGAAGCAATGTCCTCCACAACTTGACTGAAGAACAAAAAATGACAGCAGCATGTCTGTTTCCCTCCCCCAATTCCCCAATAAAACCTTTAAAAAAAAAAGACTTCTTATTATCACTTCTCAGATGATCTTTTGCTGTCATATAAAGAAATAGTAGTGATTGGGAGAAAGACAATGATTTTGGCACATGGTACAATTGATTTGAGAGGTAGGGTTGTAGGCTAAACATGGGAGGATACATTCAAGGTACCAGCACTAAGAAGAAGACACCCCACGTGACAAATTGCAAAAATATATATGTATTTTTTTAATCTAGTAGACAAATTGATTATTAAAGGAATAATACCTTCCCACGTTAAGCAGAATACACACACACACACACACACACGCCAGGCCATTCCCACACACACTACATGTCATGACATTAAATATAGTACAGGTCTGGTGTACAAAGGAAAAAAACATTTCATCAGTTTCTTACCATTGAATTAAAAATAATAACACCTTCTCAGCAGGATGCATATTTATATATTGAAAGTGTTACTAATAGTCCACTTTTTTCTTCAGTATTTATCTAAATCTAATGCTCAACTTTCATGAAAATTTGCAACAATTTTTTCTGACAAATATATTTTTAAATCATAGTCGATGCTTTATACTTAAACTTAAAATGATTTATAAAGATTATTTTCTCTCCTAGATATATTCATTCATTTTATAAAAGGGACAGTAGTGAGAGAGGAAAACATAAACCAAATTTTGAGATTTTCTGGAAGCAGAGAACCTGAAATGCATGAGCTGTTCCTAAAACTGATATGTAAATGGCATCTTCTCCTTTCTTCCCCTTTCTTCCCCTTTCCAAAAGGAAAGTTCTAGCTCTGAGATGCTAGGCTGGGTCTTGGTGATTCTGAGGCTCGTGATTCATGTCCAACCAAAGCTGCCCGACATCCAGAGTTGAGCCTACCCAAAAACAAGGCTTTGAGTTTGTGGAAAACAGAAAGAAAGAAACTCTCTGTCAAGACTGTTATTTAGATGGCTAAAGGGAACATTTCTATAAACACTTGTATATATTTGACTTTATAATGTACTGTTTTCCTTTTTATAATAATAACAATAATAAAGCAGTAATAATAATATATGCTAACATTTCTCAAGCACTTGGTACCTTGCACTATTTTAAGCACTCTACATGTGATATTTGATTCTCACCACCGCCATCTATTATATTGCTATATTATCTCTATTTTAAAAAATTGCAAACCTGATTGATTAGCTTAGCTAAGTTTCATTGGTGAAGAACTGGCAAAACTGAGGTTGAAACTGAAGAATGACAAATACAGGAGTACTCTTCACATCTCTTTCCCCTTTATTCCATCCTCCTTTAGACCCACCATTCATTCATTTGTTCATTCATTCTTTTATTTTTTTAAAGATTTTATTGGGGTATTGGGGGAGGGGAACAGCCGTGGGGACTCGAGGACGGAAAACAGACAAGTTGCTGTCCTTTTGTTCTTCAGTCTCATTGTGGAGGACATTGCTTCACTGGCCCATGTTGATATTATCATTGTGCTCTTCCCCGGTGAGGCAGATCAGTTGTCGGCCTCTGGACAGCCACTCACGGTGGTTCTTGGAAGCTCATGCTGGCTGCCAGCCACTCACGGTAGCTTATGGCAGCCCACTGCAGCAGAGGCTGCAGCCTACACCGTCGCCGGCGACTCAAGGCAGCCCAGCTCCAGGTCAAGCTGTTGTTCACCATCTTAGCTGTAGAGGGCGCAGCGTCACTGGCCCATCTGGGATCCAAACCGGGGCCCTGCTGCTCAGAGCTGGCGTCCCAAGCCAGCTCTTAACCAACGCACCACTTGGCCGGCCCTGTTCATTTACTTTTATTCTTCATTCTTTTTTCGACACCATTTTTTCCCAGTTTTCCACTGCTATTACTTTAAGAGAACCCGAGGCAGAGAGAACATACTAATCATTTGATTTACAATACTATGTCACAGAATGTTGTATTACTTTTTAATAATTAAAAGCTTTCAAAAGCAAATTTCCTTTGAGGTCCACACCCCCTCAAAGATTTGACATCTCCATCTTCATTTTCCTCCCTGATGTAATTTAGAGAGACTTTCTTAAAACCTAATCGCCTCAACTGGAGCGACTTGACTTTCAGTTACCTTCTGCAACCACTATCATCTTCAACTTATCACTGTTATTCTACCGCAACAAACAAAATCCCATACATTTTTTTTTCCTACAACAATAATTTTATGTAGTAATGTTCCCTTTGAATTCGCCAAATAAATCTCCGGATATCACCTCCTTCCCTATCTCTGATGATTCATCACTCTCCACCTTTTACCATGCTCTTCTTCCGAAGTGTCCTTCTGGCAAAACAATGGCTGCAAGGGTGCTAGGTACAGCCAAAAACAGTAAATAAAAAAAAGCATGTCCATACAACTATGCAGACTATTAGATTATTCCAATGAAACCATATGTTATTCATTTTCATCAGTGCTTTCAAAACTGTTTAGCTATCCACTTGTGTATTCAGAATCAGCTCCCTTTCATAGTCCCTTTAGTGGTCGTTCCAAACGTTTGTCGTTGCCCTCATGCCCTCTGTCTCAACATGCTCTCACCTCACTGCAGAGTACTTCACTGTCATCATCACAGAAAAAGTTAGAGGTCACTATGGACCCCTCCTGCATTCCTGTTTCTTAGCCGTAGCTGCACCTCTCCTGACCATGTTCACCCCGTCACAGAGGAAGCAGCATCGGGCTCTTCATGGATCTGAATGTGACATCCTAGCCCCTCTACAACCTTGATCCATGGATTGTCTCCTGATTCTTGTGCATTTAATCTCACTTTCTAATGGCTCTTCCATGTCAGCATATAAATATTCTCTAGTCACTCTCTATAATTAACACACACACACACACACACACACACACACACACACACACACACACACACACACACCAACATTCTTTAACTGATCAATAGCAGGTGGATAAAACCAAAAGCTGGCCTTTGAAAAGTCTAATGCAATACACAATGTTTTTTGACAAATCTCATTTTTNCATGTCAGCATATAAATATTCTCTAGTCACTCTCTATAATTAACACACACACACACACACACACACACACACACACACACACACACACACACACATACACACACCTCTTCCATGGCTTTACATGCCTTTCTAGCTATTGCCTCAGAGCTTTCTTTCCTTTAATAACCAAGCATGTAAAGAGAAGCTTTCCTCATTGTCTCGACTTCAACCCTCTGAAATCCAGCATCTGGCCACACTTCTTAACAATGACTTTCAAGTGAGTAAACCCTATGCTTCCTCATCCTTGGCCTCCCCTGATAACCCTGAACTTGATTAAGTTTCCTTACCCTGAACTTTTATAATACCCTGTGCTTGTCTGTATCATTAAATTTAATATACCACCTTATAGTCATCTTTTCATATAATTATCTCACTCGCTTTACTAATTACACACAACACACCAACAATATCTGCTGATGTTTTCTTCTAAATATTACCCCTGCACATTGCCTCATTTTTCAGTCCAATTCAGGCCTTCAGAATTCTTTATCAAAGAAATTGATTTATTAAAATAGATTATTTATCCTTCTATCCTTATAGCACTTCTAGAATAAACTTTGTGCCAAGTAAATTAATCATATCGAGTGATTAAACATAATATATTTGAATTCACTCCCAATCTTTTCAGGAAAACAATGAAAAGAACACCAAGTTCTACTAAGATATAATAGGTAAGTCCCAGAAACTAGAGTAAGGAGGACTGGACAAAGGGATAGAGTTACATTCCCAGAAGGCAATATGACACGTGCTGTCCAGTCACCAGGGAGACGATTGTCAGGTTCCCAGCTCCTTCTCCAGTGAGCCCAGGCAGCCTGAAAGCACAAGATACAGCAAAGAGAGAGAATGTACCATCACCCAAGTTTCCAGACCTGTCAGACACCTGAGAGAATGGTTGGGAAAAACAAAACAAAACAAAACAAAAGACCCTGAAATAAAAGAAAGTCCTAAAATATACTTTGATGCTTTTTTTGTTTTTCTTAAAAAACAAAAACAAAAAACAAATTAAAAGGGCCGGCCAAGTGGCTCAGTTGGTTAAGAGCTTGCTGAAGAGTGTGAGCTCTGAGCAACAGCGGTTCGAGTCCCAGTCTGAGATGAGCTGCCACTGAGCTGCCAACAGGTGGCAGAATGGCTCAGCTAAAAAACACAAAAAAGAAAAACAAAGAGTAACCACAGGATGGTGTTGCTGTGATGAGTCCTGGGTGCAACAAGCATATGCCGAGTAAAGTAATGTCTGGTGAATGGCATGATCGTCTGGGCTCCAGCAAAGACCTGCACCATGTCTTCTGAGGCCACTTCCTTCAGACCTTCATTTCCTGTGCTCGAAATTAGGACATAAAGACTGTGTTATAGCAGGTACAATATCCCTGCCTAATGCATTATCCCTTCGATTTCATTCATTTTCAAACTCATGAGCTTAAATACAGAAGAGATGGTCTCATAAGATTGCTTTTTAAAATAAACAATTATTGTGGAAGAGACTAGATATCATAAAATACCCTCAATTATAAAGAGCTATTATTATTCTAATGATTTTTATTCTGGATTCCACAACATTTTTTAAATGTTCTGTATTTTGGGCCTAGGACCTGAAGTTATTTTCAAATGGTTGCCTCATACTACGGTAAGATTTTTTTTTTAAAGGAGAGAACAATTTAATTGTGATATAAGAAAATAGGATTGCTGTTGGAAGCACCATTTTAATATGAGAAGGAAACTCCTGATTGTGCAACTTGAAATTTCAACTGCAGGTGCAAGCAATAGGGAGTTGCTCTGCACAAACTTTTGACGCACAGAACTAATAGATAGAAGCATAAAGTCATACTTGGCACTGGCACTGACTGCTGAGACGGCTAAAATGAGGTTCTCCTAACTGTAGGGACCACCTTCCCTGCATGACACTCTCATGACACAATCACAGCTGGCCGGGACCTTCGGGACATCGAGACCAGGCTATGACCCCGTGTAAGGATGTCTTACTCTGCATTCCTGACAGATGGCTTGCCCAGCTCCAGCCAGATTTAGAAAATAACCCTGCTTACTTTTGGACATTCCCAGTGGTCCAAAATTTCATTTAACATTGCCTCAGAAGACAAAACAAAACACTGTCTCATTGGACCTTTATCTGTTGGTCCTCATTTTGTCACATATCAGAGACCTGAAAAGTCTATTCCTTTGACAGGAAATCTCTTCGCATATGTTATTACACTTATTATACCAAGCTTTCCATTTCATAGGCTAAATATTTCTAATTCTTAAAAATTTTTCACGTTTAGCATGATTTCCAGAATCTTCACAATCTTTATCTTCCTTTGCTAGACAAGTTTACCTTTCTGAAACTTGTCTTAAAGTGTGGAAACTTTAGCTACACTTAGTGCTCAGATGTAGTTTGACTAGTAAAAATGTGATGAAACTATTCATTCCTGTGTTTTAAAGTGTGTACCTATATAATCAACCTAAAAAATAGAACAGACAGGTCTTTTATGTTTTTAGTCATTGTTGATCATATGAATTTATGAAAAAAAGCAAACTATTTTGCCCAGAAATGATTCCAAATACAATTGATTTTTAAAACACATTTTCCCTACAAGTTTAAATCTAATACATTCCATTCATACTTGTAATAAAAATAATAAAATAGTTTGACTTAAATAGGAAATGTGCATGAGTACTGAAGAAAAGTAAAAATTTTTACTGAGGTTGGTTAACAAAGCAAACATAAAAATATCTTTCTGGTTGGAAATGCTAAATATTGTAAATATATTAAATTTCCAAAAAATATTTATTAAATGAATACATCTCATATAATATCCCCTATGGAACTTTTTAAGGATCTTAACAAGTATTTCTAAAGTTCATTGAAACAGCATGTGGCTAGAAACAAATAGGCATTTTAGAAAAAGAAACAAGTGAGAGTTCATACTACCAAAAATTAAGACATACGAGAACTCCAGTAATTGAAACAGCGGGATCTGGTTCTAGTGTACACAGAAATCAGAATTCATAGTCCTGTAGCAATATATTGTATTAGAAAACATATATATCTTAAAGGTTTTTCATTAAAAATCAGTGGAAAGAGAGAATATTAGTCAAAAAATCTTGACCACTTATTTATTTCTGGTGGGATTATAAAATTGGCACAATCTTTCTAACAAGAATTTTGGCAATATTTATCAAATCTTTAAAAATATTCTACATCTTTATATAGCAAATTCCTTGTTAGAAACCTTAAGAAAATAATCAGATATTTGGACCAAGGGCAGTACAGAATAGGTTATTTATATAAGAAAATACAGGGGAAATGTATACATTCTAATCACAGAAGGAATAAAAGTCATGCATCAGATATTGATAAGTGAACACTAGTTTCTGTTAAAAGCAACCTACATATATAATGCTTCAACTATAAAAGAACCTGTTTCGTATAAGTATAAACCAAGTGTTTCTGGTTAGTAATGGTTTTCCTCTAATTCAAGATTCAAGGACCCAGGCTGCTTCCAGTTTGTGGTTCTTCCACTTTCGATCCAAAGCTGCCGATAAAGCCAGTCTCATTCTATAAAAAAGGCAAAAGGCCTTGGAGTAACATATATATGACATGTTACTTTCTGTTCACATTCCATTTGCAAGAACTCATTCACATAGCCACACATAACTGCCAGGGAGGGATATGTGAGCTGTGTGCACTGGATGAAAGGAAACTGTTTGGTAAATAATTAAGCTATAACTAGCCTCTCTTTGGAGCTCCGTATTGTACCTGTCTTTCCAGACAAAGATTAGAGCCACCCCCTCCTCAAGTAAACAACCAAATGCCTATCTCAAAGTTCAGGATCTCTAAATGGGGGAAGTGGGCAGTTGTCTCCATCAGATCTGGAATGAGATTCTTTGTGCTTCCAGTGACCTATAAACTAAAAGAACCAATTACTTCTTGATCCACAGATAAGACAACTGCATGGGGGAAAGGAAACACCTTTTGGAATAGCTTAGGTGAGAAAGAGCAGTTGCTATAATTTTCTTGAGCAGACATTTTGAGGACCCAAAGATTATTTTAAGGCCTTAACAGTGAAAGATTGTTTTTATTTCATTCAAGTTCATGCCTTTCCAACAAAGGTTTATGAGGCTTCTGTTCATTTGCTTTTGAGGCTAAAACTAATTACCACACCCAACGTCCTTTCATAGATGCTATCCTTCTCAATTAACTTCACTGTGGCTACCTTGATACCATCTGAAAAAAAAAATTGGTGTGGGCTGGAAGACAATAACATCCTTAATCTGCTCTTTACCACAGGATTTATTCAGTCAAGTGAGAAATCTACTAGGTCTGTTGTTCAAAGCCTTTTTCAATCTTCATTTACTATTTGGGATGCAGAAGTAATAACTTTCCAATCTTGTAAACCCCTCATAGCTGGATTCTGTTCTTGGGATCTCTGCTTGCAGCCCAGGCTAAACTCATTTCTACTGCAATACCTTTTACTGATCCTTAAATTTTGTTTTCCTTGCTCTTTTTTTAAAGTTCCTACCTTCAGTGTTTAATTAATTTAATCCCAATCTCTGTAGTTCAATGATTGTTGACTGCTATGAATTTTATCTCTGCAAAGCTGAATCTGTCACATATTTTTGATAAGTAGCATATTATCATTTTTCTTGTTGTTCTAAAAACAATTTTTTTTTGAGCCAAAAGGAAATCCAAGTTAGAAAACATTTGCAATATGTCCTAGTGGTTAGATATTTGTTTGCTTCTGATTTTGCTTATATTTTTTAGTTCTAATATAGTTTACCCACCTGATTTTATTTTTATTATTTCAATTGTTACATATATTTATGCTTTTAATTTTGGCCTGTTATAAATTTATTATTTTTGAAAATGTTACAAAAGCACTTGCAAAGAAGATGCATTCTCACTTGGATGCTACCAGTCTTTACATGAAGGTGTTTCATTCACAAGTTTTTCTTGTCCTTTAGAGTAATGTTTTAGTCAAGTAGACTCTGTCTCTAAGTAATTTTTAAGAATGATCTATAAATGCTGTAATTATAAGTTATTGAGTAATTGTAAGTACATTTCCATTTTCTTTACATGTGTATGATTTGGGCTTCATGAAAAATTTTGGGTGCATTCCTTTTCCCCTCAATAGTCTATAAAGAATTCTCCATTTAATTCTGCAAAGGTTATTAAGTGTTAGCTTTAGTGACCAGATTCTTCTGGTTGGATATTTACACAATTATTTCTTCACTGTAGGCATCTAGAAATGTCATTTTAATATTACCTCTTTTGTGCCTTCTTCTATGTCTATCACTTTCTATCCAATCTTATTTATCTTGTTATCCTTATTTTATATAGTTACAGTTTTTCTCTCTCAAGACTGTCTTCCACATCACTGAATTTGATTTCAAAATATTTTTTCTACATCCATCTGCTTTTAATATGGATTTTCATTTCCATAATGGTTTTCTCATTTTCTACTATTTTCTTCTCTATTTTAACTCCTTAAAGAAAAATCTAATTCAAGTTTATTATATAATCTTTTTATATTTCTTTTTAATTATTTATTTTATTTTATTTTTATTTTTTTTAGCTGAGCCATCCTGCCACCTGTTGGCAGCTCATTGGCAGTTCAGCTAGGGCCCATGTGGGAATTGAACTGGCAACCCAGTTGCTCAGAGCTCGCACTCTTGAGTGAGCTCTTAACCAACTGAGCCACTCGGCTGATCCTTAATTATTTATTTTAAATAGCTCATTTCTTTGATTTTTTTAGTCATGTAAAAAAAAAAGTGTGTTATCAAAAATTTGTCTTGTTTCCTGGGGTCACTCTGCTTGTTTTGTACCATCTCCCTTTTTCTAAACTATTTTTCTTTTTAATTTTAAGTGTCCATGCACAGATCTCTTGTTGGATTTATTCTATCTATAGTTCATCATCGAATTGCCATAGATCTTTCTAAAGTTTCCATTACAATTAGAGTGGTATGATGCTCTCTTTTAGTGTCAAGTCTTGTTTTTTAATTTGTAAATTGGTTTAATTATTTCCTTAGAGCTTAATTTGGAGGTTGGACTATTGATAGTTCTTTAGCTACTTAGGGGATAAATGGAGCCACTGGGTTAGAGAATAACTGAGTAACTTCAATTCAATTATTCTACGTAAGAAAACATGTTCTGCAAACACAGTAAACCTATCTTCCATTTGTATCCATTGGTCTCTACAAGCAGCTCCCTCTGACAGAAAACCGTGTCCTTATAGAGCCCCAGGACTCACTGTGAAGACATGGTGCACACTCATTTCTGTTCCTGATTTATGCTTGGATGTTAACTTATCTCTGCTTAGGAACGTCATTCAGTAGCTGTGGAGCTTATTTGCACGTTGATGATACTTCCCCTAAAACATCTGTATTATCACAGACCTCGACCATTTTTTCCCAGCTCAAAGCAAGTAAAAATGGCACTTCCTTCATTAAGCCTCCTTTTTCCTGATGTCTTATAGTGGGGAACTGGATACTGTCCCCTGCCCATTCCTCAGTCCTTATATTCCCAAATAAAGAATTCTTCATCAGGGCCTGTTAGAATCCTCCGACTTAGGTTTAAGGAAATTTGCCATCTGTATTGTTTCTGGAGGACTATGTACTGGTTCCTGATATCCTATTTTATTTAGACTCAGGCTGTCACTGCTTTTAAAAGGTATTATGTGGTTTGTGAATGTGGCTATTCCTTAGTTTATTATAGTTAAGGTTAGTTTCCATTGCTTTTTTTTTTTATCATTTCAGTAATTTTAGACAGAAATTTACATAAAAACAATTTCATTCTCTTTTTTCTTTTAAGATTTTGTTGGGGAATTGGTGGAGGGGAACAGCGCTGGGGAATTGGGGAAGGGGAACGGACAAGTTGCTGCTGTTTTGCTCTTCAGTCTAGTTGTGGAGGACATTGCTTCACTGGCCCAAGTTGGCACCATCATTGCGCTCTTCCTGGGCGAGGCAGATCGTTGCTGGCTTCTGGACAGCCACTCACAGGTGGCTGCTGGCACATGCTGGCTGCTGATGCTGGCTGCTGGCTACACACGGTAGCCCATGGCAACC
>NW_017731718.1:564292-643107 GCF_001890085.2 Hipposideros armiger
CTGTTGTTCAGCATCTTAGCTGTAGAGGGCAGTGTCACTGGCCCTCATATGTGGGATCTGAACCGGGGCCCTCTGGTGTCCCAAGCCAGTTCTTAAGGCCAGCCCGCATTCTCTTCTTTTACCAGAACTGCCTAGTGTGCTATCTCAGCCTTCACCAATCTAAAAATATCTATTTTGTTGCTTTCAGGAATGAAAGATTATAATCATTTCTTCTAATTTGAATATAGGCAGAGAAATCTATGGGTGCGTTTGCTATGTGAAAAAAAAACAACATGATTTTTTTTTCTATTTAATTTTTTCTCTTTCTGAATTTTCAGACATCTAGACATTTACTACTTTCAAAATTTGTAGTTCAAAAATTGTGAGGAAAGATGGGAACATGACACATGTGGCTTATCATGTCCTCTCCCCTGAAATATAAAATAAGAGAGAAATTGCATTTATGATTAAAATCATGGAAGTCACCAAATGACAATCACTTTGCCAATTCTTGCCAGATACAGAGTATATAATAAGAGAAGGCATTTGAGTCCTATATGACAATTAGATGCTGTATCTCAGGTAACCATACAAGTGGGGGTTCATATCTCAGGAGGGATGGTTTATCAAGTTTGTAAGTGCAGCCCAATAAATTATTGGGCTGAGTTTTGTAATAGAAAATAGCTTTTTTCTATAATAAGAGATGGCCTAGACATCTTCGAAAAACAGTGGCTCCAGTGAATTCTCTGGAATTCTCTGGAAAAACAGGTAAATCCCACCTTAGAGGTGACAGTGCTATTCTTCCACCAGGAAAAAGAACTGATGATGCAGAGTCTGGAATTTGGCATATTATTTCACAAATTATGCAAATTCACGCATAAAAACAAAAGAGAAATGGAGCCATGAATATATGTAACTTTCCATCTGAAATTACCCATATTTCCAACACCTTCTCTCAAAAGATTGTAAAAAATAAAATAAAATAAATAAAAAATCAATTATAATTTTACACGTGCAAAACAAAATATTTCACCAGGAAAACAAAACTAATAAAAATACATAAAAGCAAAGATTTGTCCTTGTGGAGGGTTTATAGAAGCTTATTAGTCATCTCTCTGCCCACCCCTGATTTCATAACTTAATTGGAATAAATGCAGGAGACAAGAAGGCATTGAAATAAAGCATTGTTATTTCTTGATTGGAGGAAACAGCTTCATCTCACATTGGGTATTTTACAACTTCTTCTCAAAATGTATTTAATCTGTCAGTTAGAAATGAATGAATACCTGGAGACAGCAGACCTTCCACCAGAGGGGCAGGGCCTGCCTCAATTAGTTTACCGAGCAGTGGAAGTAAAGAGGTAAAATTTCTCTTCATTGGGAAAGTACGTACAAGAGAGGGAAATCAGCAGGATACATGATCACATGGGAGCGATGACCTCCCATGTAGTATTATTATCACCCAGTAGAGGACAGAAAGGATGCCAGGTCTTGTTGATCTTTATAGTGTCCCCTTTACTGAGGAGTGAGAAGGGGCAGGGAGAATAATAGAAATTATTTCAAAGTGCTTCACTGAAAAGACACCAATGCTGGCTGATGTTCCTATTTTATGGAGTCGTAAATATGGTGACTGGAACCAGAGATATGATGACTGGAACATGCATATTTCCCCTCTACTATCTTGGAGAAAGTCTTGAACTTCAAGTACTCAAGCACAAAAAAGTAACAGGCTACATACAAAGAAAGCAAAACTGTGCATTCCCACCCATTATTTAACTGAACTATTTGTGTTTCTGTAACAGGCCTCAGTTAAATTAATCTACATATCAAATCCTTGGGAGGAGTGAGGCAAGAACAAACGGACTGTCCTATTATTGGTGAATATTATATTTGTCCTATTTCCTTTCTTTTATTATTATTAGTTTCAGGTGTACAGAACAATGCAATAGTTATCCTTTACACCCCTCACAAAGTAACAACCCCCCTCCCCCCATGTATTGCCCTTCCACCCCCGATGTCATACTTGTCTCTTACAATTCCATTGACTCCATTCCCACACTCTACTCCACACTGTCCTATTTCCTTTCATGAAGAGAAGCAAGGTGAGATCATTTAGCTCTGGATAATATCCTGACTTTCAAAAAGATATGTTTTTATATATTATCATTTTACCAAGTTAAATGTAAACTAATATTGATTTGACTAATTTTACTAACAGTTCTCTGCATTGAACAGCATCAGTATTGCCAGTCACTATTCTGATTATATAATTTTATACTAACAGAATCCATTTGTTCTCAGCACCAAAGATGTAATGAGTCATTTAATCTATACAGAGATGGAATAGGAAGTGCCAAAAACACTGGCAGTATCTGAAATAGGCTTTTGATTAATGATTTGCATTAACCAGGGCTAGGTATTCATAAATGGAGCATGAAAGCACAACAAAATAGGAGCAAAAGCTAAACAGATGTCACTTTTTTCAGCAACCCCCTAATACACAGGTAAGAATGCATTTTTCATATTTACAGATGAAAGTAAATTAGCAATAATAAGGTACTAACTGGACATTATATGAAGGTTGGAAGTGGTGCTACCACTTGGACATGTAAAGGTATTTAAGTGAATGCTACTAAATCTACTATAGCAACCTTCAGTGCAAAAACAATTTGTATTTTTTGTTGTACATGTTGATAGAAAAGAAAAGAACATAATGAACTAAAGTTTTTCTGCCAAAAGAACCTGACCTCTTTAATGGGGGGGGGGGGGGAAGCGGGGAGGAGAATAAAAGGAGAAGAAAAATAAAATTAAAGACAGCTGTTTGGACTAAAGGAACAAAAGGATTCCCCAATGACAATTTTATAATCAAGAGAAAATCAGGTCCAAAGAAATGAAGAGAGGATAGCCAATGTGACTGTCTCTAAATTTATATAAAATAGTTTGAGTATCAAAGGACAGAAAGAAAAATGTGTCTGAAAAACCAAAATTCACAATAACCCTCCAAAAGGAACAAGAAAGCAAGAAGACACAAAATCTTGTACTTGTATATGTTATGCATTTTAAATTTTCTTTAAAACTGCTACAAATTGCAACATACATTTAGCATGTACTTAACATAGCTACATCAGAGATGGTCTGATTCTAAGCCTTAACTCTAACCACACCACAACCTGCATTTCGAATAGAGACATCGGATATGTCCTATAACAAGAAATAAACATTTCTGCGATGATAAGAAAATGGAATAAAAAACATAGATTAATGGTCCAGCTGAGTGGCGCGTTGGTTAGGAGTTGGCTTGGGACACCAGCTCTGAGCAGCAGGGCCCCGGTTTGGATCCCACCTGAGGGCCAGTGGCACTGTGCCCTCTACAGCTAAGATGGTGAACAACAGCTCGACCTGGAGCTGGGCTGCCATGAGCCGCCAGCGACACAGGCTGCAATGGGGCTGGCAGGCAGCAGGCCTGACCTTTTGTGAGCTGCCGAGAGCCGCAGTGAGTGGCCGTCCAATGCCTCAGCTGGGAAGAGCGCAATGATAAAACCAACATGGCCCAGTGAAGCGACGTCCTCCACAACTAGACTGAAGAACAAAAGGACAGCAACTTGTCTGTTTCCCTCCCCCAATTCTCCAATAAAGTCTTTTAAAAAATAAAATAAATAAAATAAAAAATACATAGATTAATAACATAGATCCTATTTCTTTAACAATTAAAACCAAAGCATGTGGAGGAATTAGAATCTGAAGTGTTAGTGAAATGTGGGTCTGCATTGATCAACTCAATCTATCCAAAACCTATGAACTGACTTTTTTCCTGTGAAAAAAATCCACTATCATATGAGTGGCACAGATATTTTCAATATGCCACTCTGCTCTCACAAGGAACAGCCTAAAATCCTTAACATGTGCCCGGTGCCTGAGCCAGGCTTGCAATCTATATTATTAGATAGATAGACATAAATACCAAATGTCTCACAAACTTTTAGGTATTTAAAATAGAATTCAGTATTTGAAGACGACTTAAGAGTCTCAAAATATAATCTCAAGGACTTTGTTTAATAAATGTGTTTTATTTTAGTATGCTTTAGTGTAAAATCCCAAAAGATAGGGTTTATTTTTAAATCAATTGATTCCATTTGCTTCTTTCAGTTGCAGGGGATTAAATCTTCATAGTGCTTATTTAGTTTGTGGTATCCGAAGGACTCCTTCTGCAATCATCACTTTGTGTGCCTGCCCCTAATTCCTGTCATTAACTTGTCCCTTCACCTGCCACGAATTGAAATGGTTATGAGGATTTTGCTTCTTTCTCAAGAAAAGGAAATTTTGCCAAACTACGCTGTCAAAGGAGTAGCTTGAAGGTATACATAAGTCAGAGGATGAAAACTTTTGAGATTATTTTCTCTAATAAAACATTTTCACTTTTTTTCAAGTTAGAAAAGAACTCCAACTTGTTACAATAAGATTTTTTTCTAGTTACCTCCTAATGCCTTTAATAGTATGCTCATTGCTTAGTGCTCCATAAAGATATCCACAAATATACAATAAAAAGCCCGTATATAGGAAATTAATAAATCACAGAAAAAAATCACTTTCAAATATCCATGCTATTCCTAATAGCAATAAATGATTTCTGTATGCATAACAACATGTACACAAAATGAATAATAACTGGGACTTTTTTTTTCCAGCGTATCATGCTATTAACAAAAGGTAAAAGAATAATGATGTCTGTACCCCAACTCAGTAGAAAAACAGAATTGCAGATGTTGTGGCTTCTAACCAGAAGAGGCTGGACCTCTGAGCAAGGGAACTCTCTGGTGGCCAGAATCTCTGAATACACATCCTGAAACCAAGAGACAATAAAGCTTGATGAGAACTCTAGACTTGCCAGGAGAGGCAAAACAAAACTTCCAAATTGAAAACTCACAGAATTGTCTCCATTTGCCTTACCTAAAATTTAAGTTGTGTATTACAGAATTTGGGATCTTTCTGACTAGATCGGGAGTGGGGGGGAAATAGCAAATAATTTTTTAAGATAATCACTTTTCTTTCATAGCATTAACTGTAATAAATGTGCATGAACACGAGAAACCCTGGGAGAGAGCTTCTAGGGGCTGTTACAGATGGTGCAGACGGAGAGATTTTATCTAAATGAGGATCTCCAAGGAAAACTTGACCACACTCATTATAAAATAGCCACAAAAACAATAAGTTGTGTAGATGGTTCTTCCAGCCCTTATTCTGCCAGTCACAGTAAGTAAGGAATACCTTTTGAAATTATAAACCAGGGTTTTAATCTACAACCAGGAACTTCACTGTAAATATTCTTAAATATATTCAGATCTTCTGCCTTTTGAAGACACCAGTTCCAAATGCTTCCAACTGAATGCAGCAGATATGGTGAATTTATTCAAGAATAATGTATTTATTTTCCTGTGTTTATTAAGAAAATATATACTAAAGATACACAGTTATATGTGCGTATAGAAATACAACCTCAGAAATGCATAAAATGTACCGTGTATAACATTGAGTTGATATGATTCCACCTAAAAGTGAAAAACAATTTGACATTTTAGATTTTCCACCCTTGTTATCAATAAACACCAAATGTTTCTTGTGTATTTTTTAATCCTGAAAATAGTTTGCAAGCCTACCCCCTCCCTGATTGTTTCCGTGCACATCACATCAAGTTCTAAGAATGCACGTTTGGATATAATTAGAACAAATCTTTAACAGATTCAAAAGGATTTTATTGCATTTTCAGCTGAACTGATTTTAAGAGGAATCCAATTTGCTTCCCATCCTTGAGGTAACGTAAGTAGATTTTATAAACACTTGAGTATTTTGTTTTAACCGAGTCAAATAGTTGTTTCTGCAGAAGCTAATACAATCTTGAGTTTTATCAATCGAATATGACTTCTGAAATGAGGAAACTTAAAATCCCTTTCTACTCTGCTTAGATAATTGTTGAAATAAATGCTTATTCTGGGGACCGTGCTTTCAGAGACATTGATGAACTTGAGTTTTCCCAGAAAGGGTGATATATTTCATAAGGAAATTCAAATCATGATCAAGGGGAACCACTGGATGAGGCACCCCAAAGAATCTGGGAAGCCCAGCTATTCTGTATTTCTATGAATAGATTCTACTTGAATTACAAATAACATTCTTATATAATGTGTATAAAGTACATTCAAGTGAGAAGTTCTATGACTTCTCAATCAAATTTATAGGTCAAAAACCCAATGACTTAATAAATCAAGTTTGATTTCATAATCTAATTATATTACACATAAATAAATGCATATTATGGTCCCATTATTTTGGTATGAATTATGATTTTTTTCTTTCACCTGTATAAAGCAGAATTTTGACACTCTTATTATAGAAAATTTAGCTTTTTGCAGGACTCCAGATTATCTATATTCTGGGTCCCTAGATTATAAAAAACAAAATCTATTTTTAGAATATAATTTTTAAAAAGGAATTTTATCATAAGGGATAAAAATACTTAAATGTTTCAAGCAAGGCATATGACAGTGGACGTGGAACAATGATGCTTTGAGGAGTCTTATCTAGAAAAAAACAGACAGGACTTAGATATGTACGTGTGACAAAAAGAGGAGCTATCAGTAAAGCCATCTCTCCCCCATTTTTAAAAACTAAGGCAAATGAGCTGATGTTTTCAGAATTATAATATTCCACTAGAACAACTTAATATATGTAGTTGAAACATCCCCTTAACTTTTCCAGGGAGTGCTTGCCATTCCAGGAAAACACATTTTTTCCTCTGTGTCATAACACTTACTATGCTTTTCCCCAAACAGAACACCTACTTTCTTTCTTCAAAAATCGACACTTTCCTCCTCAGCTGTAATTCTATTGTAGCTTCTCCATGAAGACACACCTCAGTCATCTAAGGGGAGTACATGTTGCAATGATATTAATCTACTTTCAAATACTCCGAATACAGACCCACTGCTTTCTCCTCATCCTTGCTGCAGTTACCTTCACTTTAGAGGTCTTCATCTATACACCCTTTTCTTTATCTCCTAGTTCAATTATAATAGTCAATTATTTCTTCATTTCATTTAGTTACCTGAATGTTAGAAACTTTTTTCACTGGTGTAGGTTTTAAGAATAAAACCATTTCTGCCACATCCATTTGATTAGATATTTTTCTGTTTTCACTTTATTTTCAAGTTTTCTTCAAAAGCTTTTACCACTACAACTAATAAGTGAAAAATAAAGCAAATATTGCCAAGGAAAATGTTCTAATGCCTGCTAGGAAAAAAAAAACACATAGTTTATAAGGAAAATATCCTGAATTTCTACCTAAAACATTCACATCCCTGTGCAAATATAAAAACAACAGTGGGTAATTTTATGTATTCATTAGATTCCTCACAGGTTATATTTAATTTCTTCTGTAATGCCTAAATTTAATCCACAACAATTCCAAACAAAGACAATATTTTAAAACAACTTAATAGAACATATACCAAAAATAAACAAAATAAAATCTTCCTTTAAAAGTAAGGAAGGTGCAAAATGAATAAGAAATGTTTTTGTGATAGACATGAATTCATTTCTTTAGAAATTTCCCTCATTTATCATTAAATATTTACATTGATTACTAGGATATTTTCCATTTTTAATTTCAACACATTAGAATCTCCAAAATGGGAGATTGGACATTGCTAGTTGTCCCACAAAACAATCTGAGTGAAGGACTAGCATGAGTAGACTTTTGGAGGGGTCCTAGCAAATGCCAAGTGACCTCTGCAGAGTCACAGGCCAATGAATGGCATATCAAGTGATTTGTCATGGCAAATTTTTTTTAACCTAAACATAGAATAAAGACACAATATAAAGACACAATATTAGAACCCATTTTACGCTTTACCATTTCCCTGCCAGTTATATCTTTTCCTGTTCCAGAACTGATGAGAAGTGTGTTTTTTATTTTCTTTTAAAAGAAAAAGAAGAAAAAGGGGAGGGGATTACTCCATTTAGAGATAAGAAATGCTATATTACAAAAACAAAAAGATTATAAAATAAGATTATAGTGGAGCCTTTCAAAAGACCTTCATTTCTAAGCCCTATTCTCTGTTGTCATCCTAGCTTGATTATCAGGATAAATCTTCCCTCTTGTTAAAACAAATTCACTCTAGAGCTGATTGCCTAGGGTCTGAGTGTAGCAAAAATGTTTTACTGGTAGCATTTGCTAATAATATGTATATAAAAGCCATTTCTATCATAACTGCCTTTAAAGTTAAACATATAAATTATGTTCTCTTACTGAATACATTCACTGTAAAGACAGGACTCAGTGATCATTTGTATGACATATGCTTTATTGTCATTACAAACATAAACTTACTAAGTGTTTACAGATTTATTTCCTAAGAGTGAAAGGCCTTTAGGCTCCTCAAAAACCACAGGGTAGTAAGCTTTCTATAAATGGGCAAGCTATTGCAGGAGGAGAAAGAATGTTCTGGAATTGAAAAACAATGCAGATATTTGGAAATATTTAAATTTATTATGAAACATGCAAAATTATCTAAAATAATTTAAATAATAGGAAAAAATGAAAGACTGAAGAAATGAATACTTTAGGAAATGAATCCTTACTTTAAGAATGAATACCCTTAGGAAATCTTACAGATGACTTCTTAAACTGCTCTTATAGAACTTGTAAATTGAACTATAGCAAACACTAAAAATATTATCTGTAGTTTATTAAGGGTCCTAAGGCCAATCAGAGACCAAATACAAGTTCTAGTTGTATCTCTAGCAGATACATGGAATTAATTGTTCCTTCATGCGTATCCCACTATTTTGAAGGGACAGGACTCTCAGTTGAACCAAAACAATTTTATTTTGAGATAAAAAAAAAAAAATTATCTCAAATCACTTCGTAGTTAGGTGTGCAGTCCAGGTTCTTGTCTTTTAATATCTTTTAATACCTGTGTTCTCCCCAATTTTCTTCTAAACAGCTTAAAGAATTGTATGTTTGTCCCTTTTGTGACTCTTCCCATCATCCACATGGGAGAAGAGTATGATAAATGAAGAGGAGTGGTTGAAAAAGGAAATTGTTGTCCCTGCCCTAAATTTTCCCTTCTTTTACTCCATATACTCTGCCCTCCAGACTATCCCAACCACTCCTAGGACTTGATAACCATCTATATGCTGATAACTCATAAATCTACATCTACAGCCCTAAATTTCTTCCTGAGTTCCAGACCCTTACCTTCAACTGTATACAACCCATCTATTCCACAGGCATCTCAAAATCAACTTGTCTAAATATGTACCTATTATCTTTTTTTCCATTAATCTATCCTCCTGCTTTAATCCCTAACCCAAGAAATAGCACCAGCTTCTACCCCACTGCATGCAGCCTGGTGACCCGTGTCCATTACAACCCACCACCACCACCCCCGGCGCCACACACAGCCACTTAGCATCACTGCTACTATCACTTTCCTAATCCACTACTATCATCTTTTGCCTACACCCTCATTTTCACACAGTTTCCTAAATATGCAGCCTGTTTCCTTTCAATCTATTGTCCATATTACAGTATAATCTTTCTATAATTACTGTATTTCCCCATATATCAGACGCACCCTTTTCGAAAAATTTGGGGTCTAAAAACTGGGTGCATCTTAAAAAAAATTACAACAATGAGCGCAAAAACAAGCAAGAAAAAGCAGGAAATGCAAGTAAAAAAAAAAAAAAACCTACAACCACTGTATAAGATGCACCCAGTTTTTAGACCCCAAATTTCTCGAAAAAGCGTGCGTCTTATACATGGGGGAATACGGTATTTTCTCAATAGTTATAGCCCTTCAAAAGCATCCCTTTGCCATTTGAAAAAATTCAGTCCTGCACCTGGCTTAGCAATGGGGTTTATGATCAGAGCCCAGCTTTCCTTTGTCACCTGATGTCTATAACTTTCTCCCTCCTAAATATGACCCAAACAACATAGACCTCTCCCCAGTTCCTTGGCATTACCACACACCTTTCAAGTCTGTTTCTCCATATTGCTCCCTGATGAAATATTCACCCTCCATGGTTCATACAACTAACTCCAAGTCATCCTTCAAGTTTCAACTTAGCGGTTATCCTGCTGGAAGTCTTGCCTGATCCCCTAACTTGGACTTTCATATCACCATACAAACAACACCCTGATAGAATTAGTTTTATTTATCCAAATGTGGCCTATAAACTCAGAAATAACAAGGAATGTGTCTGACTTTGATATCACAGCAGCCCCAGCACCTAGCAGCCAGAGTTCTTGTCACTTAGTAGTTACTCAATACATTTGGGTCAAATAGATGAAATTCTTAAGGCAGACAAAACCCAACATATGTGTTTTAGGCCTGACTATTATATTATTAAGTTAGTTAATTAGGTCATGGGTAAAGTAAGGCAGGTACCAAAATCTGAGGCTGTTTTTAACAATACATGAGGTCTGACAATTAAGTTCGTGAACTTGTTGCAATGATGTTGCTAAACTTTTTTTATATCAGAGTGATTATTCATAATGAATTTGTACCAACTGGACAAACAGTTAACCAAGCTTACTATTTGGAAGTGCTGAAAAGGCTGCATGAAAAAGTTAGAAGACCTGCACTTTTTGCCAACAATTCATGGCTCTTGCATCACAACAATGCACCAGCTCACAGGGCAGTGTCTGTGAGGGAGTTTTTAGGCAGTAAACAAATCACTGTATTGGAACATCCTCCATACTCACCTGATCTGGCACCTAATGACTTCTTTCTTTACCCACAGATAAAGGAAATATTGAAAGGAAGACATTTTGATGACATTCAGGACATAAAGGGTAATACTAGGACAGCTCTAATGGCCATTCCAGAAAAAGAGTTCCAAAATTGTTTTGAAGGGTGGACTAGGTGCTGGCATTGGTGCATAGCTTCCCAAGGGGAGTACTTCAAAAGTGACTAGTGATATTCAGCAATGAGGTATGTAGCAATTTTTCTAGGATGAGTTCACCAACTTAATTGTCCGATCTCATAGGCAACAGATTTTCCAAATGGGTTTATGTGATTTTACATCATCCTCCTTTGACAACTTACAAAGGTCAGATAGCAATTGGTAGAAGGCTCTTCCACATCAAAACTGAGTAGAAGCCAAAATATCTACAAAAAATGTCTTTTATCTCCTTGTCATTATTCCCAATCTTAATAGAGATATCAAATTAAATTTTAATTAAATTTTCATTTTTCTGTTAATTAATAGGTTGGTTTGCTATTGTTATTCCTGCTCAGACTCTTTGCCTAATAAAGATCGACTGACTCAGCCTTCCACCTCTGGAGATCTGGAATCAGTTTACTGGCAATTTACTGGAACAGAGCCAGAGTTATCCTTATTCACTTGACATAAATAGCAGTAGCTGTGTGATTTACAATTGTGTTAATGCTAATTTACCAATGGAACTGGATGGGTGGATTTAACTTTCCCCAAAAAATACTGAGTCTAATCTAAGAGCCAACCTCACTATAATCTCATATCACCAAGCCATATTTCAAATCTTACCTTCTACTAACATCACAATTTGGATAAAGTTATTCAAAGCAGCACATTTAAGTGAATGACTAGAACAGTAGCTCTATTGTACTAAGGAGAGTTTTATTTCATTTTTCCTATCTGGCTATCTCAGGTTCTTTTACAGGATGTTTATAACTGATTATAAGCTGATTTTCAGTGCATCTTTCTTCTCAGCCTGACAGACATGGATATATAGATATTGATGTGCAGATATGGAAAAATATATATAGACAGATATAACAATAGATATAGAAATATAGATATCAATATAGACATAGACATAGACATAGAGATATAATGTTGTTTTTTCTTTCTTTTCATCAATTTCACTGAAGGGTCAGAATGTTTAATGGTATGCTTACTGGTACACTTATGTGTTTTTTCTTTTTAAAGTTAATATCAATATTTAAAACCATTACTCTTTTGAGAATGTATATTTTTAATTCATCATATAGATAAAAACTTTGTTTAGAAAATCTCACTGCAAAACCTTATGTGAAATTTGTGTTTTTGAGGTAATAGTTTCTAAAAGTAATACTTTATTTTTAATGTGGCCTAGACCCTTAATTTGTAGTACTAAGATTGTTTGGTTTTTCCCTCAGAAACAGTAAGGAAAACCTGTAGTTCCTTTCCATAATGTTCACTTACACAGAAAGAGAGGCAAATATATATTTTAGTGACCTGGACTTTTAGAACAGCTCATTAGCGCCAGTTAGCATGTAATAGATATTTTGGCTAAAGAAGTTTATGGGTTTTACAAATAATTTCTTCCTCCCACACACCAAATTTAACAGTTTTATAGTTCTTTACAACTTCCACCCCATTCACGCACCTCGTCATTATACCAAGAGCCAAATTTTAATGATTTTTGTTGCCTCTAGCACTGTATGCATGTTCAGAAATGATGCACCCCAAACTCAGATTAAATGCCAAACTTTACTGATGAAAAACAGGTCCACTGAGTAAGTAATAATGATGAGTGAGATTTCATGCTGTTTTACTGCCAACAGACCATCAGAAATGGAGTTCAGTTCGAATAAAAATAGTCCTCCACCAAACAAGTCAGATGGCTGGCAGTCTTGGTAAACATGTAAGTGAACTTGATAACCCTCTCTGTTCAGATAATTCATGTAAAATACTCTCCTGCTTGCTTTATTTGGCTTGGTTTAAAATGTCAAGGGATTTGCAATGAGGCCATTAGCATCTAAACTCTTAAATTAACTAACTGTGTATTAGGATGGCTGACCAGGACCTGATGTGTGATATGCAATGACTCTTGAGGAAACCTGAGAAGCATACAAGAGAATCTAATGTTTTACCAAGAATAATGTGTAAGGTAGCTAAAAAGAAACACTATTAGGTTTCTACAACTACTGGGTGCTACCATTCTGAAAGCATAAAGAATTGGCACCATGAAGAATTGTTGTATCATGTTATAATTAACAAGGTATAGTGATGTGGTATTAATAAAAATAAATAATATTTGTTTACCACCTAGTATTTGCTGGACCCAGTGCTATAGTCTTTACATACATGAATTCATATAGCCTTTATGATATTTTAGTGTAAAGAATATTATTCACATTCAGGTGTGAATACTGAAGATTAGGAAGATTAAATACCTTGCTCAAGGTCACGTATGAGCTTTGGCTATAGAGTCAGAGTTCAAACCCTAGTATATTGTATCCAAGCAGTTCTCACTGTACAATATATAACACACATATGTGTGTGCACATACACACACACACACAATTCATATTTCATTCATTTTTAAAGTTAAACCATTACTTATATTAATCAACCTAGTCTTTTTTTAACCCAATTCCTGCATGCTATTATATATGAAATAAAAAAGGACACCACTAGGTGACTCACAAGCCAATTAATGAAAGATGACCATGCCCTACTTAGTTGTTCCCTTCAAGGTTGAGATGGTTCTAGATGAAATGAGACAACAAAGTTTTGAATTTGAACCCCTCCAAACTTCATTTTACAGACAGATTCCAAACACTTGTCCTCAACAATGTGCTTGCCCTTCTTCAGACTTCTAAGTGTCAAGATGTTCTTCATGGGAACCCAACGCCACCAGGGGGAACAAGGGCCAAAACTGACATCTTCATACGTAATAACTTTCCAACAACACATTTTGGAAGTCTCGTTTCCTGTGTGTCGTTCCCTCATGCCTTCATAGAAAATTTTTTCTGTCTATTAAAACTCAAGACTCTTCTATTTTCCCCAATGAGAGGAAGGTGTATTGCCTTAATAAGATGTTTTCTGAGTGTTCTAACAGTGTTAGTAACAACTACAAACCACCTGGGTCAGTGCTTTCCCTTGTCTTAATATCGGCTCTCTTCTCTGCTATATAATGTATTCTCTAATTTCCAAATTTTCTCTGTCCCTCTTTCTTCTAACTAGCTCTTATACTCAATACCTGACTGACACTGATTCAGATTTACCTCTAACATTCAGAATGTTGGCTTATCAAACACACACACACACACACACACACACACACACACACACACACACACACACACCTGCATGCTTCCTTGTATGAATGGCCTCTGGCCACTTGTGAGTTTGCCTCCTGGATATTAAACTTAGTCTGATAGCCAATCTCACACTGCTATGAGAACTCAGCTCATTCTAGAATCCATTTTGCAAAACTTCATTTCACTTCAATAAAGCAGTAAAAATCAAGTTAATATTTTTTTATAAAATGGTGGTGTGAAATACTATCACATTCTTGAAATGTTCATTCTATTTTTTATCATTTCACAAAGATAAATAAATAATGGCATCAAATACTGAGTCCCAGAAAAATAAATTAGTAAGGCAACTTGATTAATTGGTCTTTGGTTCCAGAATAAAGGACATCTTTGATTCCCTTGATTTTAATTGTTTGATTCATATATATATATATATATATATATATATATATGAAGTTATTTGAACATAATATATTTCTAAAATGCAAAAGCTGTGAACAGAATTGATCATCACTCTTAATAAAGGGAGTGAAAGATAAAAATGCTACAAACAGGCAATTTATTAAATAAGAATTTCTAGTGGAAGAAAAGTACATATTAATGGACATACTTAAAATCAGAAGAAAAATTCTTAGGTGAATGTGCTCAAAACTGGAATTACAAAATATATAAATTTTAACTTTCTACAGAAATCAGATAAAGAAAATAAAAGAGATAATAAGCTAGTAAATAATTAATTATAAAAGTATCAAGTTATTTTGAGGAAAAAATTTAAAATAGAATGGAAGGGAGGTAAAGAAAATGCCAATACTTGATTTTATTGGAATGAAATTCCATTACAAACAAAGCATTTAAGTCAAATGTTTGAAACATTTCAAAAGGTACTAAAATTTTTGCTTTCAAAAATCACTAGGCATCAGGGCCAGCTGAGTGGCTCAGTTGGTTAAGAGCTTGCTCAAGAGTGTGAACTCTGAGCAACAGCAGTTCGATTCCCGGCCTGAGCTGAGCTGCCAACAGGTGGCAGGATGGCTCAGCTAACAAAAAAAAACAAGAAGGGCTGGCCGAGTGGCTCAGTTGGTTAAGAGCTCACTCAAGAGTTTGAGCTCTGAGCAACAGCGGTTCGAATCCAGCCCGAGCTGAGCAGCCGCTGAGCTGCCAACAGGTAGCAGGATGGCTCAGCTTAAAAAAAAAAAAAAAAAAAAAAAAAACAAGAAAAGAAAAATCACTAGGCAGCAAATGAAAATATTTTACTTCAAAAGGATTCTCAATTCAAAGAAAAAACATGCTTATGATCTAGAACATGGAAAAATGCAAATGTAAGAAAGGTTTTATTAGTTTTATACTATTGACAAAAAATTTAAAAAGTTACTACAAGTGTGAAAATAAAAGCATCCTGGGTATAAAAACCTGAGTTACTCCAAACAAGCACAGGTTGGTAAAATCAATACAGTTGACCCTTCAACAACATGAGTTTGAACTGTGTACATCCACTTACATGCATATTTTTTTTTAATGACTATACAGTCAGTCCTTCATATCCCCGGGTTTTGCATCCTTGGATTCAACCAAACAGGGATGGAAAACAGTATTTTCCATCCACAGCTAGGAATCTGTGGATGCAGAGGGCTGACAATATGCATTGTTCTACACCATTTTATATAAGGGCCTTGAGCATCCAAGGATTTGGGTATTTGTAGGAATCCTGAAACCAATCCCCTATGAACACTGAGGGACAACTGTAGTTGATTGCCCTTCACATTAAAAAAGCATTGATTTCCATAAAATAAATATTCAGGAATTAAAAAATCTAGGACCAGATAACATAGACCTGCCATCTCCTCGTATCTGTCCCTGAATGAAATATGTCATGTCCCTGAATGAAATAGCCAATGGCTCAAAGGCAACCTAAATAGAGAGATGTAAGAGATTCTGGAGTCTAAGACACCTGGCTCAGTAGGAACAAGCATTGCTGTCCTTCGCGAATCCTCACCTATTTTTAAGAATCTGTACGGGTGTCAGTAGTACTATAGTTGCTAGAGGAAAACCAAGGTCGTACAAAATTGTACCCTGTTTTCAAGGAACTAATAATTCAGTGTTGGCGCATATGGAGGAAAATCACACATAGCACAATAAATAAGAGTGGAGATAAGAATTATATGATGTCCGAGGATGGGCTTCAAAAGCAAAATGATCAAGAAATTATTTTTTACAGAATGTGGCATTTGAGCTTGACTTTGAAAATATTCATAAATTAGGATAAAAAAAAAAAACCAGGAGAGAGGAACAAAAGGTATAATGACCCAGATGTAGTGCCCATTCTCATGGGATTGTGACAACCAGAACCAAGATTTCATTTCAGAAATAATAGAAAATAGGATGATCATAAGATGGAGACGGATTATGTAAAGTTATGAAAGGAAATGTAGCACAATGTTAGAGCTGTGTATGAAGTGAAGAAATAAGGCTTTAATATCTATATGTTATCTGGAAAGCAAATATGAAGTGTCTGGATCAGGGACTGACTATTATGACTTATAGCAAAAATTACATAGGTTCCCCCCTTCAGGGTGATGGGAAAGAACCAGATAGATCCTGTGTATATACTCACGGAGTTCCTTATACCACCGAAGAGGAGGCTACCCAGTGCCCCCAGCCCCTCCTAAGAGAGGGAAAGAAACCTTTGTTCCATAATGTTTTCCAGTTCTTTGGAATGTGAACAGATGCCCCATGACTCCAGGTTTTATCTCCCTTTGAACAACAAACAGGTTTGGAAGCAAATCCCTAACTCTCTAAAGGTTTTTCAATATCTATCCAGTCATATTTTATTTCCTTTAACCCAGGCTTGTCCTTTGACCCCAGTTCCAGTGTTCTTTGCTCAGAAATCCCTAAATGTGCAGAAATGTAAAAGGACACCCTTCCTGTCATCAGGCAGACCTGAGTTTGAATCACAGATCCATAATGTACCAACTGAGTACTTTTCCATGGTTATTTAATATCTTTGAGGCTCAGTTTCCTCAACTGTAAATTTTTCTAAAAAATTTAAAACATGTAACAAACGTTCTTGTGAGATGTAAAATGGATAATGCCTTTGTAAAGAACTAAAAACACTGCCTGGCTCTGGGTTAGGGACTTAATTCATGTTAACTACAATTATTTGTATTTTGAAATCCAGGAAGAAGCCTCTAAATTTTCTATAACTAAAATATGAGGGTATTTAAAATTAGTTCAACCTGAGGCTGAAAACGGTGTTTAAGCCCAGTCTGAAGAGCAGTCTTTGAAATGAGCCAGGCAGGGGTTTGGGTTTGAATCTGACTCTGCCGTTTACTGGCCATGTAACATTGGAGGTATGACCTGGAGGTATGAGCCTTCTAAGCCGTATTTTTCCTCATGGTTAAAAGGTTGATAAATCATACTTAATTCATTGGATTATTACAAGTATTAAATGAGGTAGTGTACAACAAGCATAAAACCTAGCATATATTAAACTCTCAGTATATGTTAATCTTATGTTTATTGTTATTGGTTTAATTGTTATTGTTATTACCATAGTAATCCTAGTTAGGTGGTTTAGAAACAAAATGTAGTCAAGAGGATAGCCAGTGTACTATTGGGGTGGTGCAGGGGTGAAAGCTTGGACTTCTATGAAAAGAGGGGCCCGTCTAGAACCCCCTGAATGTTTCTACTTACATTTGCTTGTAGAGCAAGCAAGCTCTTTGAAAGAGCCTCAGGCTTTATAAAGAACGTGCTCATTTGTGTTTTCCCAAATGGAAGTGGGCAAAGCTTAGTCGGTTTAAACGGTTGACTAGTAGGTCAATCTCCCTTTTTGCATTCTGTTATATTTCTAAAGTAATGAAAGAGATGGCCAAGAGGAAAGTAACATACGAGGTATGATCAAACACTACGGTGAATGTTTAAGTAAAAAAAAAAAAAAAATTACAGTAAAAGACACATTGCCATGAATCCCCAAAATAATTCCCCTCACTTCGAACAAACTCATCCCATTGTTCTTGCCACTTTCTGAGGCAGTTCTGGAAGTCCTCTTTCATGAGTGTGCTGTCATTCGTGGCTGCCTTGATGTCCTGAATCATTTTGCCTTTGGGGAAGAGCCAGAAGTTGCACGGTGCCAGATCCAGTGAATAAAGTGGATTAGGACACACCGTAATGTTTTTATTTGACAGAAATTGCCATACCAGAAGCGATGGGTAACACGGAGCCTTTCCATTGTGATCAAGAAATACGGAGAATGCTGCTGATAAGTGCCATCCAACGGAGAGGCAGGGATCTTCAATAGGGAAAGCAGCGCATCAAACATTATTAAGAGTGTGTGACAAGTTTCAACTTGTTTGGTGCAGTCAGTTGGGTGTGAGCTACAGTTGAGAGGTGTGTTTTAAAGTGTGCTATAAATCATCCTCCATCATGACAACGTTCCATGTCACACATCGCTTCTGGTATATGGCAATTTCTGTCAAATAAAAACATTACAGTGTGTCCTCATCCACTTTATTCACCAGATCTGGTACCATGTGACTTTTGGCTCTTTCCTAAAGTCAAAATGATTCAGGACATCGAGGCAGCCACGACAGTGCAACTAAAGACACTCATGAAAGAGGACTTCCAGAACTGCTTCAGAAAGTGGCAAGAACAATGGTATAAGTATGTTCAAATGAGGGGAAGTATTTTGGGGGGATTAATGGCAATGTGTCTCTTACTGAAATATTTTTTTTATTATTTAAACATTTACCATATTGTTTGATCACACTTTGTATTTATCTTGAGTGAACCAGAATAAGCAAAGAAAGAATTGGAGAAGAATTTTCTGTCCCATTCTATGAAGTGATCATACATTTTGATATTTTCTAAACACAAACAAATGAATAAATATCATGAGTGTTGACAAAATATGAATAATCTAAAATAAATCAATGCTTTATAATAATGTAGAAAATAAAAGAAACAGAGCATATCTGACTTGTCAAAAAGCACAGTGATATAATACTGCTTAGTTATGAATATGAGTCTCAAAGTCCATACAAGTGAAAGAATTATATTTAAAGGTAATGAAAATGCAAAGAACAGATAAAACTCAACAAAGCTTGGGAAGGAGACAAAAGAGCACTTTAAGGCAGCAATGGGAAGGAAGACATTATAGCTTATAATGATTATTTCCATTTATTATCAAAGATATTATTTTGAAAATCGTTTTTCCCAGTAGAGCATACTTTTTTATCTGGGTTAAGTACAAGCTTTGGTGAACACAGTAACACAGAGATGCATGATTTACAATGATACTTTCCTACAAGTCTCCTGGAGAATCGTTTTCTGATAGCTAGAATGCTTCTTTTGTCTTAGAGCCTTTTATTTTAAATTAAATTGAGAACAAATTGCACATTACCTCTTCATGATATTACTGTGCTTAAGGCAGCAGGAAACTATAATATGATTCCTATTCAAGAAAGTTAAATAGAGCCCTTATTTCAACAATCATACCAATTTCTGTACCATTTGTAAAATTGACTCTGACCTTATCAGCCTCAATCATCTTCTTCAGATTTGTGTCAGTAAACTTAATTCTTAATGCTGTTGAATAGCTTAAAGTGGACATTCATAAGCCCTGTCATTTGTTTTCCTTTGCTTTTATAACTAGGGGAATACACCGGTGGTGCCAAAAAAATGTATGCACATGACTTGTATTCATCTTTTGTTATAAATATATTGAGTATTACAATTATAATATAGTTTTCTTTCTTTCTTAAAATTTGTATTCATTTTTTGCACCCTTTCTATACATAGATGATAGATAGATAGATAGATAGATAGATAGATAGATAGATAGATAGATAATAGATAGATAGATGATAGATAGATTTAGGACAAAATTTCCTTACATACACACATATATATTATATAAACACATATTAAACTACATGTTAATACTTAGTATGGCCTTATTATATATGATTTATATATAATTTATCTTCTGGCCTCATCTTTTTATTCCACTCTTTTCTCTTTTACTAGTTTTTTATCTATTGTTTTTCATGTATTTTGGTAAGTCAGTTTTTGGTTTTTTTAACCAAGGCGGACTCTAAACAAATAAGTAACAAGGATGTAACATCATTACAAAAATAAAATAAGAACGATTACCTTGTTTTTCAAATATACACACAGACACACACACACACACACACACACACACACATCTTTGCAGCTTTGTGAAATCGGCAATTAGTTGCTTTTGAGGTCTAAAACATGCGTAGTTTGTAATTATATAGCCTCGTCATATGTTTACAAAAATTTACAGGTGAAGATATTACCATAGGTATGTTAAGTTTGTTACTTTTTGTGTGTTTGTTTGTTTGTTTAGATTACAGCCTGTTCTAAAACAAGGTAAGACTCTACTAGATACTAACACACTAAAATAAGTCCATTTAAAAACAAGTGTAACTCTCTAAGGATTCTATGCTTAGAAAATATTTCAAGGCTGTTCTAAACCAACAACAATGAAAAAACTTTAGAAGGATGTCTTTACCTATCAAATACGACTATGAAAATATATCCTGATTCTGACCAAGCCTCATTTTCTCCATCTCCACCACTTTGGTCTAATACACTATCATGTATTGCCTAGGCTTCTACAATAGCTTTCTAGATGATGTCCTGCTTCCATTCCTTTCATTCCTGTAGTTTATTCTTCTGATATTTTAGAATCAGTAAATGAGATTGTTTCACACACATTCCCTACCCATTACTTAAAACCACCTGGTAGCTTTTTTTAACACTTAAAGTAGAGGCGTAAATTCTCAGTGTCATGGGTGAATTTTTTTAAAAAAATAATAATCAATGCAATAGCACTGACCACCCAACCCCTTACTGGGTATCTGACAAGACAAGGAGATAATAAGGGACTGTGAGTAGCTCAACGGTGCAGAAATATTTCAATATTTAAATAACGAGTTTCATTGTTCCAGTGTAAACAGGTTGAGCCATGGCTTACTAACTGTTGTATTCTGGCCCCAGATTTCCTCTTCAGCCTCATAGTCTACCTTTTTTCTTTCTCTTGCCATGCTTAGGCTATACTGATCTTCTCAGTAGACACGTAAAACACACATCACTTCTGTTTCCTCTACTGGGAAGCTTACTTCATACGCTGCCTCATTTATAAGTTCCATGCTCAAAGGTTACCTCCTCAGAGAGAACTCCTTTGACCACCCTGTCTATGGAAACATCTCCATTCTCTAGTCCCTCACCCTGCTTTAGTCTTCTTCATAGCCCTGACTACTTCCTGATAATTTTTAATGCTCTTCCTTATTTTTTTATTAAATTTATTGGGGTGACATTGGTTAGTAAAATTACATAGGTTTCAAGTGTACATTTCTATAATACATTATCTATATATCATATTGTGTGCTCACCGCCCAGAGTCAGGGACTTGGTGTGTCTTGCTTCCCAAGGAATCATTAGCACCTATAATATAATAGCTCCTTCTATATACTGTGTACAATGGATGCAACCACTAGAAACACACCAAGAATGATCTGATGAGTAGTGACATGTTAGTTACACTGGCAATATATATAATGCTTTATCAACACAGGAGAGGGTGATCCCTTAGAAACAAAGATTCATGCAAGGCATAGTGAAAAGGTTCAGAGCCACAAAAGCTAGTTGTAAAATCAGCAACCAAGATCCAAAGCCAAGGCAGTTAAGAAAAGGTGGCTCCACAAACACACTACATTAAAACAAAACAAACAAAAAAATTAATAGGAAACATTTGGGAACTCCTAAGCACTCTTTGAAATAACCTTTTTAAAAATTTGTGTTGAAGATGAACGCATAAAAGGTATTTATAACTGATGTTGAATTGTATGGTTTATAGGGTTGCAAAATAACAGATTTAGGACAAAATTTCCTAACATGTGTCCAACACAGACATTTTAATATCTGCTTTTAAAACATTTCTTACTCTGTTGTTAATTTTAGAAAAGGGTAAAAATGGAACTCAATATATTGAGTAGGAGACATTTAAATATAATACGGTATAGCATTGTAAATCTGCTAAACAATTTCTCAAGTCTGCTAATATACACTTCTACTTCCCCAAAAAAGTATTATAGATTTTTTAAAATAAATGACCCTCTACAAGTGATTGAGCCTGAACTAGTACTGAAAATTAACAAATGTGTTCTCAGTTTAGATACATTTTACTGCTAGTAAAATGATACATATGACATAGTGAATAAGCACTTATCAATTATCAAAATAAAAATTTTTGGTATTTTCAGGTCCTAACCATTGTGAATCTGCATACTTAAATCTAATCAATTTTAAAAGATTAACAGTAAATTTGATTTAGTTGAAAGTGTTGGTTTTTCTGGTATCACTACTAAATTTATGATGGATTTACCAGATAGTATATACAACTTTTTTCAACCAAGTTACTAAAGTATTAAGCAGTGTGTTTCTCCTATTATTGTTTCAAAAATAATGTCAAATTTTATGCTTTTAATGCCATGATTATTGGAAACACTATAAACAGGAAAAAATATATAATATGGATAGAGAAAATTACTAAAATTGATGGGAAAGTGAGCATTTTCCCATTTCAGAAACATCTCCTAACATTTAAAATTTGGGCAGAAACAGAGAACAAAAAGTGTCTGTAATTTAGTTCAGGCCACAAAGCAGGACAGTGTGAAGTTTTGGGTTGGGGACACAGTGGTCAAAGAAGGTTATCCACGAAGTCCTCATACTGAACAAAAAATGTAAAAAGACCTTCAAAGGACTAAATCCCTCCCAAAGAATGCCAGTAGATTTCCCATAGGCAACAAGAGACATCCACAACCACCTGGTATTCAGAAGACTATTTCTCAGAGAAAAAAGAAGAACCCAGGCCCCAAATATCTCATTTTTTTAAATGCATAAACATTTATGAAAAGGAAAAATGAAATGACTAGAAAGATTTACAACGAAATCCTTAAGAGGTTACTTCTGATTTATCTGTGTGTATGTACTTCTCTGGACCTTTCTAATATTTTCCAAATATTATATATTAAAATGAATGTTATTTCAAACAAATGTAGTGGAAGACCCACAATACAAGGCCACTCACTTAAATAAATGTTTTTTTTTCCCCTGAATCTTTCATTCTCCTCTGATTTGCAACTTTGCAGAAAGTATCTTGGAAACTTGGGAAAAAAATATTTTTATTTTTTATGTAAATTTTCAACCACAAGTATAGCCTCTTTCCAAAAACTCCCTTTACTTTTGCCCTTGTTGCCCTCTGGTTTGTTTCTTATAAATCTTTTGAATCATATTGTTTTACTTAGTGCAGCATGCTGTGCACATTCCTGAAAATAACTGATGTATTTGTCTCATAAAACACTGTTTTCCTTCATGCAGGTGGCATTGTGCTTGTGCCAGGTGTCCCTGGGTGGCCACCTTGCCTATTTAAATGTAAATTATGTATGTATGTATGAGACTAAGACTGCAGGCGCTGTTATAGCAACTCATATTAAATAATGCACTGATGTCTAGACACTGAATAAAGGAATTTTTCATTGTTTTGAGATTGAAGTAAGCATTAGCGTGGGCAAAATGTCATTAATGGGGACAAAGCATGTCCACAAATGGAGGATAAATTCAGAAGGTGGGTATGTTTACAGACAGAGCTCCAAAGCCGATTGAGATATTAGAAGCTCCACAGTGGATGGTGGTCTCCTATTGCCCCTTTCCTTCTGCAATTCACATCCTATAAGATGTAAGTGAAATGAGTTCCCTTTGCTTCAGCTGAGTTAAAGGTCTATAGCATTTTAATTTTTATCAAAAGTTCACTAAACTACTATTGCCATTTGCCTGCTCAGTTTTATTGCCTCTCCTATCCGTGTCCACATAACTTTCTAGAAGAATTGGGTGCCATCTGAGCTATATGTGAGATCTCTTCTGGAATGATTCAAAAGCCATGTTACTTCCTGAAACTTCTTTTGGTTCTTTTCCTTAGCATCACTAAAATCCCTGTTCACTAGCCTTCTCTCTGACTTATTGTTTATCGGCTTGTATAGTTTTGTGATCAGCATATTTCCTGATGGTAATTATAAAACCAAAAGAATATGTGGAAAGTTGAGATTTCATTTATTTTTATAATAACATCCTTTTGAGGGAGTAAAAAGAAAACATGGAGACACATTGAAGGGATGAGAAATACCTTTATACATTATGTGTTGGGAACTAAATCCCAAATATAATTTGTTATACAATATGTTAATGATAAATTAGATGAAGATGACATTAAAATAAAGGTAATTACATGAAATACATTGCTAAGTAGAAAGACTTGTCTTTTTGTTATAATATCTGTTTTTCTAGATAGATAGATGATAGATAGATAGATAGATAGATAGATAGATAGACAGATAGATAGATAGATATAGATTGGTTGGGTCCAATTTTGCGGCTTTCATGAGCACTTGTGAATTATTGACACTAATGATTAGACCACTGATTCTGGCTTTTTCTTGAGAAAGTGAAGCTACTAATTCATTAGACTTTACACTGTGTGTGTGTGTGTGTGTGTGTGTGTGTGTGTGTGTGTGTTCTTTCCTTACAGATTTTTCTGCATTTTTTCTAAAAGAGTCCTAGTTTCCAAAATGTGAAGATCAAAAGTGACAAGGTATTGTGATTTCTTGGTGTGACAAAATTTGTACTTTCTTGTCACATTTCCATTATCTAGTCAAGGTGTATGTGGTTCTTAAAAAAAAATATATATATATATATATATTTTTTTTTTTTTCTTGGCCATGAAGCTAAGTGGATACATAGAAGATACTAGTACAAAATTATAAGAAATCTGAATCTCAAATCACTTAAACCTCAGTGGGGATAGTACCACCAAAAAAATAAATAAAAGTATTAAACAAGGAGTTAAAATTGATTTTTTTATGTGTAAAACACTTTTTCTCATTCGAAAGACTCTGAAACAATAATGTTTATTTTGTATGCTACATTATGACACTTAAGATTTGGGGGGAAATAATTTAATCAATTTTATCTCAGTTCCATAGAAATCCTTATGCCTTGATCTTAATTGGGAATTGACTGCATGTGCTCCATACTCCAGTTACATACTAGACTAATGATGATCTTAAAGATTTGTCTCTTTGTAGCCCTCATAAGAATCTTTATCTGGACACCTATTGCCAGTGTTTTGTTTCATTTGAACTTTGAAAAATAGATGGTGGTTTTATCTAAAAGAATTTCTCTGGACTGAGAAGGTTAAACTTCATTTTTTCTAAACCTACCTCTTTCATCCTGTAACCTAGAGGTAAATGTGTAAGTGCTAAGAACAGAATGTCTGGTTGGCTTTTTTAGCATATACTGTATATAGAGAGAAATTTTCAAAAATTGCCACATAGGTTATATAAATGACTAATCACCCATTCCAAATTGGACTGAACCAGTTTTGTGTGTGTACTTTAGGCAGCAGTTACATAGAATTAAAAGGAAACCTCTAAGATTCATGTAAATGAGACACAATGAGCATCTGCACTTAGGTGTTTTGTGGGATAGTCACTATAAATGCACCATCATCCAGATGGTTGGCATTTCTAACCATGTTACTTATAAGCAGCTTCTGATGACTTGACCTGCTTTGTACAAACCAACACAATGATACTCCCCTTGAGCCTCACTCTCTGAAATGTGCCCCTTGTACACCATATCCCCCCACCCCTCACCTATTTCCATTTCAACATCTAGCGTATTTCCCTGAAGGCAATATGAAACTTGGCTATGACTAGTTGCTAAAACTAATATGCAGTGGCAGCAAAAAGTCATTAGCTGGTGCAAATTTGGCTGGGGATCAGCAATGTTGGTTATAATCTACATCTTGGTTACGACTTGGATCTATTAAGAATGAGAGGAGCCAACAGTCATCAACTGGAGTGGCTACTCCCATAAGGAAAAGGCAGGTAAATGTGATTAATACCAAGTAACCTTCCTACTCTAACCTTATACCCATTGTTCAATCTTGGATTGCCCAAAGCTACAGGCAGTAGGTGGAGTTTAACAAGGAGCCCACTTCCAATTTGTAACACCCTCTTTACACAGCAAAATAGTGCTGTGGAAAAAACTCTAGGCAGAAGGTGAGGACACCTAGGACTAGTCCCAGGCATTTCGAGTCCAAAAGCCTTTACTGAGTGCCGACTACATAAAGACACAAATCTTCAGAAAAGTAGGCTGTAATAAGATGTGACCTTTGACCTGAAGGAACTTACAACCTGTCACTAGGAACTGATGTAGCGTTCCTAAACTTTCAGTTCCTCCGTTTTCAAATGGAAATAATGAAATCTACTCCAACGTACTTCACAGATGTACTGTAATGCTCATCAGGCTTACAATTGGGAACAAAGGATCTAGTCAAGAGAGATCACAGTCCACAAAATTAAAACCTAAGTTGATGTCAACATGTATTTTAGGCCACGTATATTTTTTTCCTCAAATGTTGCTAAAGCTACAGCTAAAATAAATAGTCCATTGACTGATGTTTACTGCATTTTATTTTTCTACAAATGATTTCTTGGCCACTTATATTTGTTTACAATAATTTTTTTCTCATGAAAACATATTAGATGCCTATGTATGTATAGGAATAGTAAGAATTATATGAAAGCCACAATGAAGTATCCTATGCTGAGAAGTCAAGCGCACTTTAGAATATTCACAAATAGAAATCAAGTTAGATCATTTAAGACACAAATGTCATAAAATAAAAATAAAATTTAAGGAATGTTTGGGGAATGAAGGAGGAAAGTGAAACAACAAAGTGAAGAATGGAATTCATTAAGATGACATTTTTTCCTGCTACTTCTGTTCTTCAATTCTTTTCCCCAAAACTTCTTCTCAGGAAAGAGCTACACTATAGGCAAAATAAGCAGCTGTCTCCATGGTGTGATTTCAGAATATATTAAACAAACAAAAAAACAAACAACTACAAACCAGAAATATCTCTCTACCATTTGTCTATGATAAAATCTTTATGGTAGAATCAAATGACAACAACAACAACAATGTTGGGATTAAGGCATTTTAAGGACGTTATTATTATAAAATACTTACTGTTGTCTACAAGGCATGCTCAAACACTGAAGTAAGCCTGTATAACAATAGGCAAGTAACCTTGCGAAAAGAGGAAAAGGAAGTGGACAAAAGATTTTGATAGTGGAGAAGGATTCAAGGGGGTGGTACCAGAATTGGAAAATCTGGACGCAGTTACTCAGTAAGGGAACCAGACCATCAGGGAACAAGCACCAAGAGGAAACTGAGACTCTAGGCTTTAAAATGTCAAATTGAAGAGGAATTAAGAGCAAATGTATGAGGAAACTTGTCAGTGTATTACCACATCACAAAATTCCTTAAAGCCAATCTTCCCATAAACTTCTACTTTGAGGCAAATAGCTGCTAAAGCTGCCCATCTTGGAGAAGCTAAGTACATAGGTGATAAGAGAAGCTACTTCTGTAAGAATTGAGAAAGAAAAGAAAATAGGGTGAGAATAATGGCTTAAAGGTGGCAGGCATGTTACAAACAATAAGAAAGAATTCAACATATTTATAGGCCGAAAATAAGATTCCAGAATGACTGTCAGGAGAAAAGAGAGGGGATACTATTGAATAGAATAAAGAAATTTTCTTCCTCTGAGATCTGAATAAAATAGTATAGAGTTGGTAAGGATACAGGTATGGGGGAGTGGAGGGGGGAGGGCAATGGTAGTGTGCACTTTCATGACTCCTATTTTCTCTAAGAAGTAAAAGACAAAGTCACTAATTAAAAGTAAAAGGGCTGGAGTGAAGGAATTTGAAGAAAGTGGTAGGCTTTCCAATATCTGCCTTGGAAAAACAAAGTTGCTTAGAATGGGGAGGAAAAGTATTGCCAAAGAGATCTGTGGTTGCAGTTTGAGTTGGAAACCAATGTCTAACTTTGGATCCTCTCAGGAAAGGACACCAGCCTTTCTGAGGCTCTCCATGGGAAAAGTTCATAAAACATAGTCTTGGGGCCAAGCCAAAGTATTCAGAATATTAGATAATCAGTTCAAACATGACAACCAGTGGAGATGAGCTTGAAGCCAGCAGAAGCAGTTGAGAGTAGGCAGAGATGCCAAGACTGGAAATGGGGCAAACACAGATGGAATGAGGAGGCAAAGTGTCAGCACCTAGGCAGTGAGGAAGAGAGCAAGCCCTGTGGGCAGAGGAGACTTGGTTCAGGAGAATGTATTTTGCAAACACATTTATTTGGCTGCTCCATTCATTTTGCCTATGGTTAGGCGAATTTCAGCAGGGTCAGATAGGACACTTACAAGGGTACGCATGGATCGAGGGTGCATGATTTTCTGTAGTAATCTCCACAGGCCTGGAGTAGGAACAAAGAAATTGGATAGTCAGAATAACTCAGAGTCTCATGTCAGTTGGACAAGAGTGTTGAAAAATCAACAAGCAATGATCCAGGCAAGATTAAAAAAAAAAAAAAAAAGAGTTGGCGGAAGTCTGCTGATAAACCAGAAAATAGGGGACTAATGGCTACAGAACGAGTGGGAGAAAGGGATTGAGAAAGATGGCTGTATCTACCAAAAAGGCAATCCCATATCCAAACACAAGGCTTCAAATCAATCCTGGAAATGGAGAACTTATGACTCAAATGACACAACAGAAATTTCTGCTGACCACGAATAGTTAGAATAACGAAGAGAATGGAGAGAGAATATGATGCTACTTCCCATACTTTATAGTTCATTGAAAAGGGAAAGAATAGCAGGCTATGAGAAAGATCAAATTATGTATATTTCAGTGAGAATCATAAAGAGTGTGTCTAGGGCAGAAACTGAGAGTTTCACAAATAAAACAGAGACATCTTGACTTTTACATGAATGTCTGCCCTTTGTCACTAGCCCTTGATGTACTACAAACCTGAGATGCAAATCAGAAATTAAGTGTTATTTTCATAGTGCTTTGCCTTCTACTATGTTTGATCACACTCAGGGTAACCCTGTGAGAGATGATTAACAACGGCCCCTCCTCCATTATACAGAAGCAGGAACTAGCACTAAGCAGATCTCTTAAGCACATGTTCTTCAGGCACTAAAGTCCAAGCTTCTTCCCTAATGTCAGAGTATGAGTCTGACAAGCTTTATGTCTACATATCAAGATGGAGAAAAACGGAGTCCCTGCAAAGCAAAAATACCAGCTACTTTCAGACCCTGTAAAAATAAGTGGAAAGAATAATAATTTTGGTTCGTGGGTGTCAGACATGAATACATCTATAGTGTTTAGTAAGTTATAAAATTACAGTATTATGATGAGAAAATGTTATCTCTTTTATCAGTGATTTGTGTAAGCATAAATCTATAGACTTAGCAGAAGTTATAATGGCTCCATATGCCCACAACTAAGGCTCAATTGCTCTTTACTACTTACGAGGGACTCCTTGCTGCTTTTCTATTACATCATTTAAAATATTGATCTTATTACCCACATGATCATGAATCAAGTTCTATGTGTTTGCATGCTGCAGCTGAAGACACGGATCCAACTGTATCATAATATGAAACTTAAAGCATTTCAACCCCCTAAGGAAATTTGCTGAAACCAGTTGGACATACTTTGAATTATTTGTTTGGTTAATTGTCAATGGCTCCAAAGTGGGCCACTGTAAAAGCTTTCTCAGTAAATTGCTTTCAAAGCCTCGCGAAGTTTGCAGACATTATGCTTCTCTTACACACCACACGAGGTTCTCTTTGTTTATTGCCCTGTGTGTTACATGTACCCTTGCACTTTGCACCAAAGTTTGTATGCAGCTCCGGTTCATTATCAGGCTGCCCTGACAGCTTAACTAGTCTTCCAGTCCTCTCCGGTGGGATTTGAATTTGAACATGAGATATTTATCATCATCATAAACATACCCATCAGGTCACTATGGATAAAGAAGTCAAACATGCAAGCCTCCAAGTCCTTATTTCCCAATATCTTTCTTAAAGCTTCCCCATCCCAGACTGACAATTACCACATCACATGGCTGTTGCTTTCCTTATTATCATATTATCTTCTCTTAATATCCTTGGCAATTAAGATCATATCCAGTGTGTCTGGAGGAAAGGCAACCTGGATGAGACTTCCTAAGATGTTATCTGATGCAGTCACTGAAGCTCTGATGAAAACATAACACCAACCAAAAGATAATATGTTGGTTCCAGAGAGAAAATGGGATTGTTTGGATTTTGATTCCATTTTTCGTTTCAACATATGCAAGGTGATTCGCACTGTGTCAGTTCATCTACATTGGAACTGGGATTCTCAGAATTCCTTTTCCTGCATAGTTCCAAGTTCCTGTGGGCCACAAGAGATATTTGGGGTGACATTTGAAAGGTGGAAAGAAGCAGCAGCTGTATTCTTTTACACTGGGAAAGTTCAGGCAAGGCATCGGGCGCTGTTGCAACTCTGGCACACTGCTTCTGCTCTGTGTGCTCACCTTGTCTAAGGGGATCTCAGCCAGCCTGCAACAACTCCAGTCCACTGGGTCTCCTTTTTCAGCTCCCTCACATCCTGGACCAGTGTGTGCAGCTCCTGAAGCAGCAATAGCACTTGCTCTTCCAACTCCTGTCAGGTCTCTTTTTTTAGTTTCTGACTCTTGGGCCAGCGATGTGTTTAGCTCCATGGTGAAGGGCCGTACACCGGCAGTATTGAAGTTGAGACTTGGCTGTGGCAAGAAACGGACATGGGTTCCAGTTCGCCCCCGTGGGTACAGATTTATCCTGTGCCTCGCCAACTTCACCATCTTTCCTTCCCAGTGGTCTGCCCTGCTGACTTCAAGCCCAGCAGCCTATATAGAAAAACAGGTTTATAGAAACTATTTAACCAGCTCTGACAAATGGGTTAGGCCAAATTCCTGTGACAAATCCCCTAGTCCTCATCACTCCTAGTGGCTCTGTTTCTCTGATCCAAACTTGACTAATAAAATATGCATATCTGTTATACTCAGGGGGATAATATCTAGTAAAATAGGCTTCAACAACCTATTTCATGTAATGTTAAAATTTGGAATGGTAAAGGAGAAAAATTCCACATTTATTGTCTTAGGTTGATATTTTGAACTTCCTACCCTTTCAAATAATTTTATTTTTAAAACAGATTTCTGTGGGTCAAATGTAAATAATGCAGAATTATTGGAAACTTAAGATTACCTCTCATAGACCATTCTGAAAGCCACATTCACAGAGAAATTAATTCAGTCATAAAAGTACAATGTTCTTAATTAGGACATGGATGAATTTTGTAATCCAAACCATTGAAACCACTTCCCGGTTTTAATATCACAAAGAATTAATTCTTCTTACACTTGGGAAAATACGAGAACTTATTTCAAGACATGGAAAATATTTTGTAGTGAAGACACTATAGGTAAGTGAAACCAGGAGTTGAGCTAATAAAATTATTTATGAATACAAATGTTCTCCCCTAATATATTTCTCCATACAGGCTATTAATCTAATTTATATCACATACTTAGTTCCCTTCCACTATTCCCTACCCAACGAGGAAGGAATGTGCTGGTATAAATTCACAGAGGGGCATGTTCCTAATTGCTAGAACCCTTACAAGTTTAAAAGGCATAGCTGAAAGTTTGATATGTGTTCCATAATTCTCCAGTTTTGCTTCTGTCCCTATATTATGTACATATGTTGAAGCAATGGGACACTTAACATGTGAGTCACTCAATGCCACTTAGCAATTCCAATGTGCATGAGGCTTGGTTGCTGACACTGCAGAAAATATAAGGATAATAAAGACCCAGCCCCTGTCTGCAATTCAATGAAATATATAAGAAGGATGTGGCCCGTGCCAAGGCTTCTGGGAGAGAACTTACTCTAAGGAAGAAAGTGAGAAGGTAGAGGATGGTGCTGTTTTACTCCAGTAAAAGACTAAAGGAGCAGAAGGGAAGTGGATGTTAAAGTGAAGAGTCCACAAGATGGAGAAAGGGTGGTTTGGTGAAAACATGCTACTTATGTGTGCATTTTAATGGAAGCCCCTCAACTAAAGCCCATATGTAAATTTCAGCAAAGTCTACATTTGTGGTAAATGCTGTGTGCAAGTAGATTCTACTAGAGAAAATTTGAAAAGGTATTTGTTTCCCATAGGATCACATAAAGTCTATGCATGTCTATTCCAAATATGCCTAATTTTTTAAGGCAAAGATGGTTCTATATAATGTCTGGATTAAATTTTTACTTTAATGGATGGACGAGCACAAGAACCCCAGTTACCACAATATAAACCAGAATACAAAGTACAATGGACTTTGTAAAAAAGATGAAATTATTTTGGATGAAGAGGGATGAAGGAAAGTATTTCAGGAAATCTGGTTACACACATGAGTCTTGAAAAGTGAATGAGATTTCAAAACTTAAAAATAGAATTGCAGATATCGGCAATGGAAACATAAAGTCACTGAATGGGAAAACTCAGAGTCTGTTAAAGACATCAATGAAAATGTCTAAGGTATAATATATACATATGGGGAGCAATAAGAAATTAAACTGGGAAAGTAGGTTATAACATATTATGGATGAGAGAGCCCTGAATGCCAAACTAAATGTTTTGTGAGGTTTTGTTGTTGTTGTTTTTTTTAAATTTTTTTTTATTAGAATAAAGATCCTAAAAAGGTACCTTCTTAAAATAATATTATGGAGAGAAACATTGATTCAGAAGGTTTATCTGGCAATAGTGTGTGGTTGAACCAGATAGTATAAAGGCAAAAATTGTAGGGATCAGTTCAGAGACAATATGGCAGACCACAAATAATGAGGACCTAGAAATTCACCATAAGTATGAAGTACAACTATTTTATTATAAAAACAGGTGGGTAGAAGAACAAATGAAGTTTTAGGTACACATTCATATTATTTTCATGAAATAGAAAGCAAGGTATTTTTTGAGAAGAATGAAGGATGGTAAGGTTAATTTAAGGAAAGTAGAAAGGTTAATGGATCAACATCTATAGTAGTATTTGTCCATCACTCTTCTAGTTCCAGTAATTGTGCTGTCTACTCTGCTTCCTCCATATTGTTCCCATTAGAACTGCCCAACTATTCTATCACAAATATGCCACCTTTGCCACAACTGACTAGCCCAGAAATGGGCACCAGACTTGAGTGCAACCAATCAGAGTGTTCACCTAGAGCTTCTGGAACTGAGCTGTAAAAGTCAGTGTCTTTCTAATTATCTGGTTTGTATCTGGAAACCTAACGGTCATATTCTATTGTCCTTTCATTGTGCTTCCCACATGTTTCCTCCCATCTGGGACACAGAGCAGATGTGATGTGCACAGATTAAAAAAAAAACCTAAATTAATTCACAAAGAGGATAATAAACACAAGATGGAGAGAGATAAAATGTAATCCCCTGATTCCAGCTATAAGAGAGGACATGTCCTATTCCTAGTTCTTTCATTCTGAAAGATATCCAAGAAGGGTTTTAATAACCATCCCCCCATTGCTTAAACCAGTTCAACTTGCTTTTCTGACATCTGCAATGGAAAGATTGTAATTAACAAACATTGTTTTGGAGAATTAGCAATAGAGCTTACTATGGAGATACCTAACCAATACCAGACACTGTTATGGGGACCAATTAAAGTTTGAGACAATATATGGCAATAGTACTCATCTGCTTGGTGTGTCCGTTTCTGCAGAAATATTCTGTAGCCTAGGGATAAATAAAGAGAACTTCAGTGATTGAATTGACCAAAAATTATGGTTTTAATTGTAAAGACACTCAATGGAAGTACAATAGGACATGAAGGTTAGTGATATTGACAAACGTGATTGAAGCTCAAGGTGAAGTGTCTCTCAAGGGGAATGATGTAATCCATTAGTGATATCTGCCCTGGCCAGAGGAGCAGGCTGCCTAAGTATGATTTCTAATCATTCCCTTTCTTTCTCCTCTTCAGGATCTAGATTTATACTCCATAATTCTTTTAGCAAAACCCCTAATGCAACTATCCAAATCAAGATTATGGTAAAGGAACTGATATAAAATCACTATGTAAAATTAAGAGGCTTTTTTTTAACACAAAACCAGATGTCCAAGAGACCAAACCATGTGGCATATTTTAAGGATTGGATACTGGAAGAAATATTCAAGAAAAAGAAATAAAAATTTTGGTCTCAATGTTATAGGAATAAAAAAAATAGACTAAAAAGAGAACTGTGCACATATCATTGTAAAATAAAGTGGTAACTGAAGATGCCAACCTTTTGTAGTTTTCCATTTCTATGCTCCTTGTTCTGTAAGATTTTGAAGTAGGAAACTATCACAGTTGGTTCCCCACTCAAATATCCTCAAACCATGTAATATCTGCTTTCCATATTTCAGCTGCCTACACCCGCATTTCATTGCTTGCGTATTTTATCTGGCTACTAAAGCCACTATGTCCTAAAAATGCTTAAGAATTAACATCCCCTGGGAGCACCCCTCAACCAATGATGGAAAGAAGCTTGGTGTATAAATATATCAGCTTGTTCTCCCCACTGTGATGTAACTCTGAATAGCACCCAGGTCTTCTCAGCGAGAGCAATGTCTAGTTATTCCCAGTAATAACTTGCTAATACATTTGTTATTAGCTGTCTTTCCTTCTCTACTAGACTTCCCATTTTTACTGGCATTTCCTGAAATTATCTCTCAAATAAATAACTTGAACTTTAATACTTGATTCAGGATTTGTGTCTGGGGAAATGCAAACTACAGAAAGATTGGGGAGAACAGTGTTGAATCATCACTCTGGGACCTCTTTTCTGAGATCCAAGATTTGGAGAGTTTTATTTTATTTCCTGGGCTTAGAGAAGTGTCAGTTCTATAATTTTAAGTAGTACAGAAGTGTGTAAGATGTTTGAGATATTAATTAAGGAGTATATAAAATTGAACAGGATGTGAGAAGAGGAACTAAAAGTTAATATTTTATTAAAAAACACGTGGTGGGGAAGGATGAAGAGGGCAAAGAGGGTCAAATACATGGTGATAGGAGACAAGACTTTGGGTCATGGGCACACAATAGAGTATAGAGATGTCATATTATAAAGATGACACTGAAACCTAGATAATGTTATTAGTAACCAATGTCACCCCAATAAATGTAATACAAAATAAAAATAAATTTAAAACTTTAAAAACAAGAAATTCTAAAAATAAATTTTTAAAAAATCTATAAATGCAGGTTCTTCATCATTGATGCAAGGCTACCTATCTGTTAAATTAAAGGTTATCATGGTATGTTGAATGTTAGTAAATCAAACATTTTTAAGAATGGGGAAAGATGTATTAATATATTAGTAAATCATATACTTATTAAAATAATTCTTGCCTAGTTATTAAAAATTGTCTTCTTAAAACTTCAGCCAAAACCATACAAGAGTTCAATTCTCTGAAATGGAAAGCACTAGTATTTCAATCACTTCAAATTCATAACATACAGATAGCATGGAGACTATAGTTAATAATACTGGATTGCATATTTGAAAGTTAATAAGACAGTAGATCTTAAAAGGTCTCATCACAAGAAAAAAATCTAGGTATGGTGATGGATGTTAACTAGACTTATTGTAGTGACAATTTCTCAGGATATACAAATATCAAATTATTATGTTGTACACCCAAAACTAATAGAATTCATGTCAATTATACTCAATTAAAAAAATCCAGAATTGAAACATTTATTCATATTAGTCTTCTCCTATGCCACTTAACTGAAGTCAAGTACCTTATGTACAATGAAATGAGGTATTCTTATCTCATCTTTGCCACATATTTGCATATTCTTCAAGAGAAATATTAAGGCCACTTCACAATTGCCATTTTTTTCTGCATAAAACTGTATCTATTTTTCTGACTAGAAAAGATAAATGCAAGGAGGCAGAGATTATAGAAAATTTAAAGATCAAACAAAAGAGAAAACTAAATACAAAATATATGATTTTCATTTCCTTAAACACAACCTAACATTTGTACTCTGAACTAATTCAGCAAATGCACTGTTGTTTTTTTATAAAGTGGAATTATGCTGCATATATAAGTGATGGTAGGATATTATGTTGTAACAATTTTAAGGAAAGAAAAAGTGTAAAACTTACAGCTGCAAAACTGTATTCCTGACCAATACTATAATGCTCATTAACGGGATTATTGACTTGTAGGTGGTTTTCGTGATCACCAACATTTATTGAATACTTATGAACTACCATATGTGCCAGTTGCACGCTAATTGCTTTAAGTGCTGTCTCACATTTTTATTATTCCCAATGTACACAAGAAGAAATGTCAACATAAAAAGTTAGGCATCTTGCCCCAGATCACACACCATAGGAAGCAGGACAGCTGAGATAGAAACACAAATCCGCTTGAGTAGAGTCTGTGCTCTTAACCATGATTGCGTGTGACCTTCACCAAAGGTATATCACTGCTTCCTACTACATGGTAAGTACAGGTTTAAAAACAAAGCATGGATTTCATGAAAATGAGCACCAATTAACTAGCATAAAATTATAGGACAGAAGGTAACAAAAGAAAATTAGGCATTTTCAAATTATTATCATTTTTGAATCATAACATGACAACTCTTGGAGATAGAAGAACATTTTCCCTTTTCCATAAGGTACTTGTGTCTTAACGAAGTTGGGAGACGTGTCCAGCAATATCACACAGCAAGCAGGAAGCAGAGCCCAGACACAGCCCCAGGCCCTCCAACTTCATATCACTGCACCTGCTGCTGTACTAGGGGATCCTCTTAGAACACACTGTCTTCACACTGAATAGTTTTGTTTTGCATCAGAGTACCTAAGTTTACCAAGATTTCAATTCTTACATTACATTGACTCTGATTTCACATTTTCCCCTGAAACAAACCAACCTGTCTTATTTAGCATTACTTTCTTAGCAAAGAATGAAGATGCTAGTCAAAACCGAAGTCTTTGTCTTTCAAAGTGATGGCTTTTATTAATATGATCCCCAAAAAAAAGACAGGGGGAAGGAGGCATGTACAGCCCTGGAAGTTCATTTCCTCCACTCTTATATATGATAGAAATTGTCATCCTGCTTTACAAGGAAAAGAATAAGAATATGAAAAATGAAACTTTTGATAGGAAATAAATGCAATGATGGCAAAAACAGTAACAGTATCAGATTATGTAACTGGGACTAAAAGTGATTATACGCACACATGCTTAAAGAAAAAATGTTCACTCAAAGTGTAATTTGAGGAAATCTAACATTCTAATAATGTGTAAGTCTGAGGAAAGACTAGGGATGTAGTATGGATTGCCCAATAGTAACAAGAAAAATATCAAGAAATATAATATTTGGTATGAAAGAAGTGATGGAGGAGAATCCATTACCACACAAAAAAACTCAGGAGATGTAGAATCCCAAATGACAGAAAGCAGCAGCAAAGCGAAAAAGCTGCTTTCACTGCTTGAGGGGGGAGCTTAAAAGTTGAGTAAAGATGATTACCTCAAGGAAATTTGCGAGAGAACTCATAAAAAAAAACTTAAATAATACATTCAATTTTTATAAGAATGATGAAAAAATCATAATACAGGAAATAACCCATGAAAAAGTGAATGAGAAGGGTCATTTTAGAAACATTTATTTTTACTCTGACATTCTCATTTAAAATTAGACAATTAGACATTTAAGATAACCAATTTCATATAAAAGTATTGTTTAAAAGGAATAAACTCTATAGCACAAAAACATTTTTATCTTCTCAGCGACATCATTGTTTAATGTGAAACCAAATGTAGAGCCAGTAATGGACTCACGCTGTGACAAAAGATAGAAAACAGTCAGATAACAAGAGCGATGCTACAGAAGACCACCGTTTTAAGGCTGCCAATGACATTTTCTATCAATGTACAAACATAAAATTTGTAAAAATGTATCTCTGTTAATACTTGCTTTGTCATTTTTCCAGACAATTGGGCAACAGAAATGTTATTTGATCCATGCTGAAGTTCTTGAGAGAGCAAGAAACATAATGGACTCCAAAACACCTTAAACTGCTGGCATCATGAACACTTCCTGCCTAATTCTGTTGGACAACAGAGACAAAGCCAACCCTGTAATTACATCCCAGCCTGATTTATGCTTGCAGTCATGTAATTAATACTTCCTCTGTAAAGCAATGGAATAATTTAAACAGCAGATATTTTTCAACCATGGTCTGGAAAAAAAAGGGGGGGGGAACACTCTAAGAGGAGAATACATGTGCATTTTAGCTATGTGCAGACACTTCTGGGATTCCATTTGCTAACAGAAATTGTAACTAGATTCTCAGAGCTTTCATTGTACCAAGAGATGAAAATGATACTTCCTTCCTGCTGACGGCTATAGTGGGGGGTAGAATAAAGAGTGACTAGAGCCTATATTTATTCCATGAGGGTTTATGAAAATGGTAAACATAATCTCAGTTCCCGGCTACCTGAGCTACCCTAGTATGGTGCCAACCACATTTGCAGAGTCTCAGCCAGGAAATCGGTGTAGAAATCTGGCTCCAGAGGTTAGACCTTAACTTACACAGCAGAAATAAAACACTGCACTCCAGCAAATCTATACTGATTTCCCAAATCCATTTATAGTTTCTAATGTTCATCTGTAGAGAGGCATTCACAATCGTGAATGTAGATCCTACAGAACTCAGATACACATAAAATTGTTTTGCAACACAAAAGTGAAGAGAATGTAAACTAACAATATAGATTTTACCAAGAAGCTCCATTTTCAATAATTGTTACAATTTTAAATCGTTTTTACATTATTTCCTTTTAAATAATTTGCATACATGCCCCTCAAAAAAATACAAGTATTTTCAGAGTCCCTCTCAATCCCCAGCTAAATCCAAAACAAACTTCACCTTTGTCTACTTCTTGTCAACTATTTCTATTTAATACTTAGACTACACAAAGAGTGGTGCCAGGGTACACACAGGACAAATGAGATGGCTATCTCCTCATCCTGAAACACTCTCTTCCCTTACTCTTCGCAACTCTAAACAACATTATTCTTCACGACAATGTCTCCCGAAAGGTCTTCTCTGACCACTCCCCTACTTCTCTATCACATCACCCTGTTTATATCCTATACAATAACTCACAGGCCTGCCGAGTGGCTCAGTTGGTTAAGAGCTCGCTCAAGAGTTTGAGCTCTGAGCAACAGCGGTTCGAGTCCAGCCCGAGCTGAGCAGCCACTGAGCTGCCAACAGGTACCAGGATGGCTCAGCTAAAAAAAAAAAAAAAAAAAAAAGAAGGTGACTTCCTATACAATAACTCACAACCTCTGAACATTTTGTTTATGGATTTGTCTGGGCTTCCATAACAAAATACCATGAGCGTGGTAACTTAAACAACAGAAATTTCTTTTCTCACAGTTCTCGAGGCAGAAAAGTGCGAGATCAAGGTCTAGGTAAATTTTGTTTCTTATGAGAATACTCCACCTGACTTGCTGCCTTCTGCCTGTGTCCTCACTTCCTCTTCTTATAAGACCACTAATTCTATCCTGAGAGCCCTATCCTCCTCAGGACCTGCTCTAACCCGATTACCTCCCAAAGGCCACATCTCCAAATACCATCACATCAGGGGTTTTGGGCTTCAACACGTGAATTTTGGTAAGACACAAACATTCAGTCCATACAATAGTATTCCAGATTTGGGTCCCCTCAACAGGGTATAAACAACAGCAAAAACAAATTGCTTGATTATTTGACTTGATTATGCTATACAGTAAAAGCTTGGATTGTGAGTAACTTGGTTTGCGAGTATTCTGCAAGACGAGCAACCATTTCTAATACACTTTAACTGGGTAAACGAGTGATCTCTTGCAATATGAGTAGTTTGTTTCTGGAACAAATTATGCTTATTAGCCAAAGTATCACTGTATCTCTCATAGAAGTAATCTGTTTTGTTCTCAGCAGAATAGAGTTCTTAACTACTGGTAACTGATAATCATTTCCAGAACAACTTGTCTTATGCATCTTTACTCTGGTGGTTTGATTGGCTTCATTTTATATTCATAAACTCAATTGATCTGGTTCATAAATTATAGAAGCTCTTAATTCTAATCTAAGAATTATGCCAAGAAAAATATAAATTTTTAAAGATAATATATGACTCTGCATGAATATTTAAAGGCAATAAGCCAGATTTATATTCTGTGAAACACAAAATTCTTAACAAAAGAATGGGATGATTGATTGGAATATCAAAACACAACACCTTTTTGGCACGGTGATTCCAAACTCACGTATAAATAGTCCCATACTCTGCAGACAAGCCCACAGAAGAGGGAGTCCTTCTCCATTGGCGATCACTTCATTTTTCCATTAGAAAAGAGCAAATGGGGATTTTTTTCATATGTGTTTGGCTTAGGAACTCTGAAATTATTAAATTTCAGATATGTTCCAACTTGCACAAACTGGAAACACAAAATAGGCCAATGGCCCAAGTCCAATTTTCCAGAATCAAAAACTAAAGCATAGAAATGTTGAGGAAACTCATAAAAATTAACATGAGTAAGGGATGTTTGAATGAACGTTTTAATAATTGAACTCATCATTTTTCACTTCCTTTAATTACCAGTATTATCTCACAGATTGATCCACTTTAAAGTTATCAGAAATGTTTTCTTTAATGTGTTAGATTGACTAGTGATCATGCCCACATGCACATTATAAAGAGATTCATTGCATCAGCCACACTTGTGCCATGTCAACCAATTAATAAATATAGGAGTCAATAGCAACATCCTTTACTCATTTGACATTTTCTGGGTGGACACATGCTATGTACAAAGCATTGAACTACAAATTATGTCCAAATACTATTTAGGAAACAAATAACTACTAAGGTTAAATTGGGAATGTTTGCTCAGAGATTATTTTGAGGACTCTGAAGTTAAATTATCCACCTAAAAGCAAAGACAGTTTTCTCAGGTGTACAAGCAAATGCTCTCCAGTTAGAAAAAGAGAAATATGCAGCCTTTGGTAGCCTCTGAGGCCAACCCTGCAGAGACGGTTTTGGATTGGAGGACCATGCCAGGGTGTTAAGATTCTCTACTAATGTCTATATAAATCATCTTGTTATGCATCTCCCATTCGGCTAGGTCAAACTCTAGGACTACCGCAGGAAGTATACTTATGCCATCTCATAACATTCAATGTTTTCTCTTCTCTAAGAGTCCATGGCATTATTCTTTTGTTTACCTTTCTAGTTCTTGGGTCAATTTTTTCATCTCTTCTCTACCACATTCTTGTAGTTCCTTTTTTAAATATTGGGGTTTCTGGGGCAGCTGGGTGGCTCAGTTGGTTAGAGCAGGTGCTCTTAACAACAAGGTTGCCAGTTCAACTCCCGCATGAAATGGTGGGCTACACCCTCCACAACTAGAGTGAAAACGGTGACTTGACTTGGAGCTGATCTGCGCCCTCCATAACTAGTTTAAAGGATGACTTAACTTGGACCTGATGGGTAGATAATCAACAAGAACAAATTATAAAGGGGCCTCTTTATTGGAAAGATATTAGGATATCTTACAGAACAACCAAGCTATAGGCAAAACAGAGAACCAAGAATTCAAATAATTTGAATGCTATCAGGACTATCTATCTCTCTTCCAAGTTGACCTGTGGGTCTACTTAATAGCTCTCTCTCTCGCTCTCTCTCTCCCTCTCCACTTTATTATTCTTTTATTTTTCCTCTTTTGTTCTCCTTCTTTCTACGGTCCCTCTCCTTACCTACTCCCCAGGTAAGTCACCTTGCTCTTCAAGCCAATGAGGCATGGCAACTGGCTATTTGCAACTGTCGATCTTTTTACATATTAAAACTTTAGCCACAGTATATGCACATGGTAACAAGGAAATACTATAGAAGGAATGCATTGGCCAACCTTAACCACGTACCCATAACTAGGTCAATTAGAGGCCAAGGGAATGGGGTACTATAGCTTTTCCAATTTGAAATTAATCAACTATTGTGTAGTAAAGTGGCATCTCTAGACAATGTAATGGGGTAAGGCACTGTTTCTAGCTAAAAAGGCAGGGCAACTGGGTTGAAAAAATTTCTGTTTCAGAAAGAAAGTATCAGGTATTTGTCCAATTAATATAGATTTTTTAAAGAATTAAATGTGGCACCCACATGTTATATACATTGGTATTCAGTAACTTGAGCATGGATTTGAACAGTCTCTCATGAGAATAAGTCCAGCCTTCTTAACAGCCTTTCTGTCCTGTTTTATTTCCATTGTTATTTATTTAATGTTCCCAGCACTGTAATAAAACATTAAACACTGGTATTTAACTTCTTTGTGAGAATAATTTTTGTCAAAATGTTTTTAATAAGTAGTGGTTTTCTGTAAAGTAAATGGGATGTTCACACCATTAAATTTAAATTGACTTTCATGAGGGAGAATGATTTTGTCCATTTATTGTCTAGAACAGTGCTTCAAAGAAGTGGAATTACAGCAGCTATGTACTTAATGTGATAATGACCTCATTTAAGAGTAACTTTGAAAGTACAGTCATGTTAAAATCCCATACACATTCTGTAGAATTAGTACTAACCATTTCATAAAATTTTTAAATAAAATTATATATATATTGGAATAAGTTTTTTTAATCCATACAAAGGAATATTATATTGATCTATCATATTAACATGGATTTTAGCATGATCATTATAATCCAAAAATATTCAAAAATTAAAATCATCACCATATAACAAGGGTTATCAGCAAATTAAATACTGAGTTAAAGGTATTATTTCACATTGTGTTCATAAAACTCACACTCAAAAAGTATAATGCTTGCATCACTTTTCTTAATTATCCTGAATGAGGTAGAGGAAGCTATTTGGTTCGACTCCATGAGTTCCTATGTGGACTTTTTGAAAAAAGTCATGAAATCCTTTGACTCTATATCAGAAGAAAACTCCACTCTATCCCAGAGTCCTATCTGAGAAGAAAAAAAAAGAGACCTCAGAATGGGGCAGGAATTTCCTCTCTATATCTGTCTTTCACTATCTTTTAGACAGAGTCCAGTTTAAGGGCTATTGGTTGATGATACCTGACAAAATACACTGAGTAAAGACCTATGTGCATGCTGCCCATCACACGCCCTGCAGGCTGTTGGACAACTTGGCCTAACAGGCCTGTAACCATTGGCAAGCAAAAGGTTCTTTCCAAAAACTAACCTATAGGGTCAAAGAGTTTTAGCCTCTCGATCTTCTTTGTCAAACTGTATGAGGAATAGGAGGGAGGAGGAATGGGAAAGAATGTGCAAAAGAAAACCTCATGGTCATCATCAAAAACCATATCAGAGGGTATTATTGAAATACTTGAGATGAAGGCAGAAAAGAAAATAAATGATAGATGATAGATAGATAGATAGATAGATAGATAGATAATTGAAACAAAAAAATAAAAAGAGCAAAGTATAGGGAAGAAAGTAAGTGAAATAAATAAAGCTCATTCTTTAATGGGAATGTGCAAATAAGGAAAGAGGTAGAGTGAAGACTAAGGTAAAATAATACTATTCACAAGCCAATGCATAGCATACCGATCCCAGTCATATATGCCATGAGGAAAGAACAGGAGTAAATGGTATATAATTTAGCTTGTTAATAGTTAAACATACAAAGTATAAGCTTTTTTAAAATAAATCATATTGGCCATCTTTTGTGGGAGGTTTTGACATTCTACTTTTTTTCTTATTTTCTTTTAGTTTACTTTTTAGTATCCAATGAACCCTCTCAAGCTACAATAGATCAAATTATAAAGTTTAATCCATTATCTTGTCAGTTATAGTCCGTCATTGTAATGTACATAGGACTATGAAATAAAAAGAAAGACTAAAATGAGTTAATTTTAAAATGTGAAGGTAAATTATAATTTTCTTTTTCAAGTAAAATCTTGATGAGTAACTCTGTCAAAACAATGCATTGAAACATGAGGAAAATTGTCAAATTTAGAGCAAATTGTTATAGTTAATGGATAAAAATAAACTATGATGTGAATAGTTTTGTTTTCTGGGGAAAATAAAAAACAATGAGGACAAGTTTCAACACAGCATCCACTTAATTTTAACAACAGAGAGAAAAACAGATCCGATAATGTATATAGGAATAAAGAGATTCCATTTAAGGCCTCCACTATAGCTTTTCTAAGAAATAGCTTTAAATTCATACATACAATTAAAAAGAAAAAGGTTTTGACTAACCTCTAGGGAACAAAATCTTCATCCACAAAGGTAAATTATTTTTATTAGGTGATTAAATCATGCCTTTATCAAGAAAGACTATTATTTTCTAAATCCTTCTATTTGTGCTGATTGATTTGCCATATGTGATTGCAGATTTGAACCTAACAGTATTTCCTATTTGAAAATTGTCTTAAGGGTGAGATAAAGTGTCCATTAGTTTTCAACTTTAAAATATTTCTCCCTAAAAATGCAAAAGAAAGAAAGAAAGAAAGAAAGAAAGAAAGAAAGAAAGAAAGAAAGAAAGAAAGAAAGAAAGAAAGAAAGAAAGAAGAAAGAGAAACTGGACCACTGTCTTACTTCATATACAAAAACAAACTCAAAATGGATTAAACACTTAAATGTAAGGCCCAAAACCATAAAACTCCTAGAAGGAAATATAGGCAATAAATTTTCTGTCATTGCCCTTAGTATTATTTTTTCTGATCTATCTCCTCAGGCAAGGGGAACAAAAATAAATAAATAAACAAATGGGACTACATTAAATTTAAAAAGCTTTTGCACTGCAAAGGAAACTATTAGCAAAACGAAAAGACATACTACCAAGTGGGAGAAGATATTCATTCACTAAAGATACATCTGATGAGGGCTTAATATTCAAAGTTTATAAAGAACTCATAGAACTCAACACCAAAAGAACAAACAATTCAATTAAAAAATGGACAGAGGACTTGAATAGACATTTCTCCAAAGAGGACAGACAGATGGTCAATAGACATATGAAAAAATGCTGAGTATCACTAATCATTAGAGAAAAGCAAATTAAAACCACCTGTCAGAATGGCTATCATTAACAAATCAATAAACAAGTGTTGGCAAGGATGTGGTGAAAAGGGAACCCTCGTGCACTATTGGTGGGATTGCAAATTGGTGCAGCCACTATGGAAAACAATTTAGAGGTTCCTCAAAAAATTCAAAATTGAACTACCTTATGACCCAGCAATTCCACTTCTGGGTATTTATTGAAAGAAATCCAAAACACTAATTCAAAAACATATATGCACCCCTAATGTTTACTGCAATGCTATTTACAATAGCCAAGATAAGGAAGCAAACTAAGTATCCATCAATAGATGATTGGAAAGAGAAGAGGTGATACATATATAAAATAAAATATTACTCAGCCATAAAAAAAAATGAAATCTTACCATTTGCGACAACATAGATGGACCTAGAGGATATTATGCTAAGTGAAATAAGTCAGACAGAAAGACAAATACCATATGATCTCACTTATATGTGGAATCTAATGAACAAAATAAACAAGCAAACAAAAAAACAAAAAATCAGAAACAGACTCATAGATACAGAGAGCAAACTGATGGTTACCAGATGGGAGGGGGTTGGGGAGGCTCAATGAAAAATGTGAAGGATTAAGAAGTACAAATTGGTAGTTACAAAACAGTCATAAGGATGTAAAATACAGTATAGGAAATATAGCCAATGATACAGTAATAACCATGTATAGTGCCAGGTGGGCACTAGACTGATCGAAGGGATCACTTCATAAATTATATAAATATCTAATCAGTTACACTGTACACCTGAAACATATAATACTGAATTTCAACTGTAATTGAAAAAAAATTTTTTAAAAAAATATTTTCCCAATTGATATCTTTTTTGCCCTCATTGATTAAAAAAAGTGATTATATATAAATGCTTATCAATTCACCTTTACATATTATGCTTGATCAGATAAGTCACTCTATTCATAATAGCCCAAAAGCATGTGCATATAACATTATGTCTTGATTTCCCATCCTAGGCTGAATTTTATTTCGTTTTTATAGGTGAGAGACTCACAAAATCCCTTTCAATAACTATTTCCTGAGAAAACCAGCCTTGCATATCCATGATTTAAATGCTTAGTCAAATCATTTCCTCTAACTAATATGAAGAACTGCTGAAGGCAATGCAAGCCAGCTCAGCAATTCTACCTTTCACAGGAGTCAACATTCTGAATGTATTTGTGACATTAAGAAAGGAAATAGAGACTATCAATCAGACTTTCAGATCCTGTTTTAATCAGAACACATTCAGGAAACAGTCTGAAAAGCCATAACTTTCAATGCCCCTGTTCAAGAAGGTTTTTTTTTCTAACTGATTTGCAGCCCACAGAGGAAGAACAAATACTGGTGATGCTTTCTATTTAATTTGGTATAAGTTTATAAAACAAATTGCTCAGATAATTGGACATGTCTTCAGTTCTGCACTACATTTTCCATGGATGTAAACCAGATTTATAACTTAGAAGTAAAGCAATAAATGAGCATATCTTGTAATAGACTTGTGCCAAGTCTTATGTCAAAGTGAAATAAAAAATGAAACTGACCACTTTGAGTAATCAAATCTGTCAGCTCAGTTAACTCCTTCTAAAGTATTGATGGGAAACACTAAGTCCTGAAAAAAAAGGTTAATTATTTCTACTAGTACAAATATATACAAGCAAGAAATAGTTGTTTTAAATTGATTCCCTAAAAATAAATGTATCGTCTTAATCCTGTAAATTGTTTTTTTTTTTCTGTTATTCCTTCTTTGTTCCCTTCAGAGAATTGAAAACGCACTCACATGAAAACTACTATCTTGAAGCTAAATTCCCATTTTCTTTTGAGGAGTTTTCCAGCTTAAATCACAGTTGGCAATTATGCTTTCCTAGACTGGACCGTCTGGTCACCACTTGTCTCATCCCTGCTCCAAAAATGAGAAAGAAAAAAACAAGAGATCAACAATATGATGTTGGGAAATATAAGGTGGTTTTTAGGCACATCTGTTAGGCCTATAATAACTAAATAAATCCAGTTATTATAAGGCACAGCTCAAATCTAAAGATGTCCTCTAATTGAATTCTTCCTCTTCATGGTCAAGAAAAGGGAAGGCCGTTAATGGTAATAAGGTGGAGAAAGCAGAATTTCCATCCGCTTTCCAAAGACTTTCCTAAGTCTATACACTTCCTCAAGCTATTTGCCAAGGCAATGTTCCAGAGGAAGTAAGTTTAAATAATACCTGATTCCAGGAATGGGAAATATAGATGTATGGATATCTGGAAATCAATTGGTATTAGTAACGTTTCCAGGATTTTGTTTTTTAAAGGCTTATTCATTTTCGAGGATAAACTCTATTCCCCAAAATCTGTGTTTGTATTTGTATTGAAGTAAGTTATTTTACTCTCCATTGTTAAAGTATCCAATTTACTCAAAACAAATGCATTATCTTTCCTCTGTTTTTCCTCTCCTTATCTGAGTAATAGCAACACCATTCACTATTTAGCCAAATTAGAAACCAAGAAATCATGCTTAGTTCCTTTCTCCCTTTCCACTGAATCTAATTAGTGATAAAGACCTGATAGTTCTGACTATTAAATATTTCCCAAAGCTATTCTTTTCTCTCTTATAACAATTGGTACTAACTTTTCTCTCTGCTTAACTATTCAATCTTTTCTAGTTCACCCTGGAAGGTGCTACAAGAGATCTTTCCAAAGGCAAATCCAGTCATGTCTGTCTCCCACTTAAAATCTCTGACTCCCCAATATCTAAATACTAAAGTACAAATTCCTTGGTTTAGTGTGCATAAGACCCTTCATGCACCTTCCTTTTAGCTCATCTCCTACCACTTCCTTACCTTTTACCAAGCCTATTCTGCAGTTTCCAAAACAACCCACGCCCATTCATGATCTTCATTGTTGCACGATTTCTTCTACTGGAAATAATTCCTCAAGTGATTTATTGTTGAGAACTCAGTCATACTTATATTGAAATCAAGCATAACTTCTTCTGAAACCTTCTTTTACTCTCCCCACCACAACACTTAACATCTCACCCCTCTAAAAACTTATCACATAGCAGCTAGATCTATTGTTATATACGTTCTTGTAAGTGCCTTCACCAACTGCCAAGCTCCTGAAAAATAAAAACCATGTGTTTTTCCTCTTTAATGTGGTGATACCCAGCTGATAATAAGCACTAAGTAAATGCACATAAGGTAAATGAATGAATGATAGCTACATAACTGACCTAGGTAGTAAACTGTTTAAGCTCTGGTCAACATTATGTAATTTTCACCTTCTTAGGTTAAACAGAATTGACAATTGGACCAATTTTGACAAACTATTAAAAGTGGATTTGATATTTTTTGAAGTTGAGTTTATGAGTCAGCACAATAAAATAGCCCTACTAATTTTTTAATTGGTATAGATTTTTTTTCCCTTAGGATTGGTTCTGCATCATACTGTTTCTTTAGCTTTCATTTTCTATTTTTAGTTTGTTTACTTTGCTTTCTCTGCTGGCTTTAAAATTCAGAGTTGGATATAACTGTAAATATATCTTTCATTTGCTTTATCTAATGGAATTGCATGCCTTTAAACACTTAATAATTATTTTTCTATGCTAATTTGAAAGTGCATATTTGGAAATAGAATCGAGGGAAAAGAAACATGACTATCTCCATTTTTATTCTGACAATTTCAGAACATCTCACCACCCTTCTTCTCCTCCCACCCATCGTTTTGCTGTGTTTTCAGTTTTGTTTTATGCAATAGTAATATAAGAATAGTTTTCTTTACAGAAGGACAAGTGGCATAAAAATACATAAACTTTTCTGGACAAAAAGAATTCATGTAAATTATTATTATTTTTTTTAATTAATGTAATTGGAGGTGTTCATTAGGAAGAAGTCTACTTGGAAAAATGGTCCGTTTTTGTCTAAACTCATTTTTTTTTTAAATGCCTAACTGAGGCCTTATTCAGGCACGTATCTCATTAACTTGAATAAGAGCAGTTAGCCCTCAGGGGAACTCTGTTACCTTCTTCAATTTCTTTTGCCATGTAGAGAGAGGTCTCCTATAAAAACCACTCACTGACATGGACTAATTTAACTCATATAGAAATTACTCAAACCTCAAAATTACATCTGACAGGAATGGCAGCAGTTCTTCATCCTAATTTATATGTTACTTATTCTTTTCTACTAGTGTATAGGTTTGAAGCCATACTGATATCACTATATAGAGATATTTTCATCTTCTTTACCTTGGTTTTAACATTTATTATTATGTCTACTTCTTTGATTCAACATTTATTTATTCTTTGAAATTATTCAATATTTGATCAAATTCTTAAAAATGAGGAGCATCAGATTTCCAAAGAATTTTACTCTACTTACTTTTTTTTTTCATTTTTGTTAGTATTTCTGGTACAGAATGAGTAACACAATCCAACCAACACCCCTCACAACTCGTGCACTGTTTCTAATCTGAATTCACATTACAACTCCAAATCCACTCTTACTGGTGGCAAGATTGATTTCTTCATTCTCTCACCTCACATATGAAGGTTATTACAAATTTGATGAGGATAATCAAGTCATACTGGAAAGAATGTTTTGGACCGTGAAAATGCAGCTGCAATGAGGAGATATTTTGGCACTTCCAGCACTATAAAACTAGAATGATTAATAAGAAGAAGTATGGAATTGATCTACTGAGAATACTGTAATCCCTTCATGGTTATTAAGAGATGTGTGAAACACATTAAAATAGATGTAGATTATTTGTTATCAAAAGGGGTTCATGATTCAATTTTATCACCTTTAGAAACTTATATTGTTTTTTATCTTTTGTGTTTTACAAAACATTAGAATTTGGACTTCCATGCTTAGATCAGTGTTAAATAATGCTACATCTTAAGAGGTTGTATAAAAAATTATATATTCCAAGTTATCTAAATTGTACAGCAAAACAAACATGTGCTTACCTCTGTTTCCTCACAACACTCTACTAAAATAACGAAGTGGATTTAGTTGTCAACTGGTGGAGGCGCACCAGTTGACAAGCCCATCAGTTTCTAATCAAGTGTTTACTGACTCATTCTTAAATATTATGGGCAGCCAAGGATTCCCAGATATTTGAAGAAAGGCTCTAGCATGAAATACACAGACCAAACAAACAGAAATAACAAACTTGAAGAAAACAGTGATGGAAGCAGAAAAAACCTTGTGTGTGTGTGTGTGTGTGTGTGTGTGTGTGTGTTTAATATTGCCTACCAGAGACAGAAAATTTAGCTCCCACAAAAAAGCCAAGATATTAACCATATATATATATATATATATATATATATATATATATATATATATATATATATATATATATTAAAAAAAAGAAAGCTAGAAGTGAATAAGCTCAGTGAGAAAGGCATGTCAAAAGCTAGGCCCCTGTGCCAAACAGTTAGCCAAGTTGTGAATGCAAAAGAAAAGTAAAAATAAATGAATATCCAGAAAGTAAAGGAAAGCTTCTGGAAATTAGAAATGTGATAATAGAGCTTTTCCACCCACTCTCCACCCCACACACACACACCCCAGCCCCACACACACATCGCTGCTCTGGCTGCATCAAGGTTCCTCTTGACTCTGTGATCCTGCTAAGCCAGTGCCCATGACATCTCCTTCCAACCACAGTCATGATCATCTAGCAGGACCTCATCAGCCATGATGAGATGTTCTCCCACATCTATAAGATCTGGGAGATCGCAGGCAGGCTGTTCCTCCGTGTGGAGGGGAAGACGGTCAGTAGGATAGAGGGTAACACTGATGACTCACTCATTGGTGAAAATGCCTCCACTGAAGGCCCCGAGGGCAAAAGTACCAAAAGCACAGTAATCACTGGTGTTGATATCATCATGAACTATCATTTGCAGAAAACCAGCTTCACAAAAGAAGCCTACAAGAAGTACATCAAGGATTACAAAAAATCAATCAAAGGGAAACTTAAAGAACAGAGACTAGAAAGAAGACATGAAAGAAGCTCTTTCATGATGGAACTGCAGAACAAATCAAGCACATCCTTGCTAATTTCAAAAACCACCAGTTCTTTATTGGTGAAAACATGAATTCTACGTGGCATGGGTGATCTGCTGGACTACTGTGAGGATGGTGAGACCCAATATATTACTTTCTTTAAGAATGGTTTAGGGGCCAGCCAAGTGACTCAGTTGGTTAAGAGTTAGCTTAAGAGTGGTAGCTCTGAGCAACAGGGCTGCTGGTTTAATTCTCACATGGACCAGTGATGCTGCGTCCAAGCTGAGCTGCCACTGATCTGTCAACAGGTGGCAGGATGGCTCAGCTGGTGAGAGCATGTGCTCCTAACAACAAGGCTGCCTGTTCGGTGGTGGGCTACCCTTACCTGCAACTAAGACTGAACTTGGCACCTTGAGCTGAGCTGCTGCCCAGATGGCTCAGTGGATAGAGCATGCACTCTGAACAACAAGGTTGCTGGTTCTACTCCCACATGGGATGGTGGCTATGCCCACCCGCAACTAAGATTGAACACAGTATCTTGAGCTTAGAGGTCACAAGCTGCCGACGGGCAGACAGATGGCAACTGGCACCCTCCACAACGAAGACTGAAGAACAGCAACTTGGCTGGTCCCCTTCCCCAATTCCCCAACACTGTTCATCTCCCACAACTCCCCAATTAAAAAAAGAAAAAAAGAATAAGACTGATTTAGGTTTAACTATGACATTGTTTTATACACCGGAAACCTAAAAAAAAAGAAAATAAGAAAAAAAAATGGTTTAGAAATGGAAAAATGCTAACAAATTTGGCAATTTGGATCTATCAGTTGTCACTATCACTGGCTGCTGTTTTTCATCCACACACCAGGACTAGGACAAATGGGACTAATGTTATGTTGAGGTATTTATTTATTTATTTATTTGTTTGTTTATTTTTATTAGTTTCAGGTGTGCATGACAATGTACTAGTTAGACATTTACACCCCTCACAAAGTGAAAACCCTCCTCCCTCAAGCTACTACCTGTCTGACATCCAGCAATTCCACTCTTAGCTATCTATCCAGATAAATCCAAAATGCTGATTTGAAAACATATATGTATTCCTGTGTTTATTGCAACACTATTTACAATAGCCGAGACATGGAAACAACCGAAATGCCCATTGATAGACACCTAGATTAAGAAACTGTGGTACATATATACAATGGAGTATTACCTGGCCATAAAAAAAATGAAATCTTACCATTTGCTATGACATGGATGGACCTAGAGAAAATTATGCTAAGTGAAATAAGTCAGACAGAGAAAGACAAATACCATATAATCTCTTCATTTATTTTGACCTTGATGTATTTGGAGATGAGACATTGTTTTTAAGAAAAACACATTATGTATGTTTTCTAAAAATAACATTCATTTAAAAGAAATATGATAGCAGAAATTAAGAAAACAAAACAACTACAAAATTTTGAATTTTAACTTAAGGAAATCTCTAAGAAATTAGAATAAAAGTTTACATGTAGAAAATCAAATAGGAAGAAATAAATAGAGTACCCATCTAAGAGGTTAATTATCTGAATAATAGAAAAATCAGAAAAAGAGAACAAAATAAATTATGGTAAGGAGATTCTCATAGAAATAATTCAAAATGTTCCAAAACTGAAGTTCAGAGTAAAAAGTCACTGGAATGTCTAACGCAGTACGGGGAAAGACCCACACCAAAGCGTATCGCTTTAAAATGGAGAAAACAGAGGCACAATTTCCAAGAGAGGAAAAAAAAAAAAAGAATAGCATTAAACTAGCAATAACACCAACAAAAATCAAATACATAAATAAAAGGATGACTTCAAAACTATGAATGAATAGTATTGTTAGCCTATATTTTTACAGCAGCCAAATGGAACAAAGTATGACAAAGTACCACAATCTTTGATCTACCATGAGATTTTTCTCAGGAAATTAATAGAAGACATATAACTAAAACGAGAGTGTAAACCAAGAAAAAGAAAAACATGATCCTATACACAGGAGATTCAATGTAGGTGAAATACAATGTGAGTTCCTAGAATGATTGGGAAGGGAGGTTAAAAAAAAAAAAAAAGGCTGTTCAAAGGACTAAGGAAACAATGATTCTACACACTCACAATAATGTAAAAACTAATTCTTGATTAAACAAACAAAAATAAACATATTGGAAAAATAGGATAATAAAGTACAGAAGATTGGGGATATAAGAGAATTAAATATTCATCTTTCACTATAGTAAGCGAATACATGTGTAAAACTGGAAAAGTATAGCTACATTATTAAATTAGTTTAAGATTATTTTTCAGAAATTATAGGTAAATACCAAAGAAATAGATAAAAGATTTGAAATTGATTTAGGAGCGGTAAGAAAAAAAGAGGAGAATAGACATTTTACATAAAAAAAAGTTGTAGAAATATCGGAAAACAAAGTCAATCAAAATTATACATTTATTTTACTTCCCTACTCATTATTATATTTATATTTTTAAGTAATTTTAGGAAGTAATTTTATTGGATTTTAAGCATGAGTTTTGGGGGGTTTTTTAAGGATTTTTATTGGGGAATTGGGAGGATGGGAACAGACAAGTTGCTGTCATTTTTGTTATTCAGTCTAGTTGTGGAGGACGTTGCTTCACTGGCCCAAGTTGGCACCATCATTGCGCTCTTCTCGGGCGAGGCAGATCAGTCGCCTGCTTCTGGACGGCAGCTCACTGCGGCTGCTGGCCGCTCACGCTGGCTGCTGGCTACACACGGTAGCCCATGGCAACCCACAGCAGCAGGGGCTGCAGCCTACGCGTCGCTGGCGACTCATGGCAGCCCAGCTCCAGGTTGAGCTGTTGTTCAGCATCTTAGCTGTAGAGGGCAGTGTCACTGGCCCTCATATGTGGGATAAACCGGGGCCCTCTGGCATCCCAAGCCAGTTCTTAACCATCGTGCCACTCGGCCGGCCCTAAGCATGAGCTTTTTTAAGAAATGATATGGCATATTGGAACAACCTTGGAACAAGTTCTAGGCTTAAAGAAAGAAGCTCCAACTTAAAATTAACCAGGTCTGTGACCATTGAATGTTAAAGTTGTTGAAGTAATGGGCAATGGTAGTAATGGAAACCAGGATCTATGCTAATGGTTTTACAGAAGGAATTTTCTGGTACCAAGAATAATTTGGGGGGAAAAAAATTACAAGATACAAGTATTGAAAAGACAAAATTGTAAGGTTTGAAGCAAACAGATAAATCAGTACTAATCACATATGTTGAGCATTTTTGCACATATCATCCCATGTAATGCTCTCAGAAAGTGCTACCTTAAAGAGGTTCAGATTTTTAAAAAGAGAGTTTGCATTGATCATATCACCTGTCATTAATATTAGAGGAAGTTTTTTAGTTTTTCTCCTTCTCAAAGCTAATTTTTATTCTTTTTTTTCTCTAAGTTTTACTCTTGATAATGAATTGGTCCAATGGTTATATCCTCCTGCCTAATTTTTTCCTCCTGGTTTTGGTTCCTAATTTATGGGCTATAAATATGCTAAGTACGGCTCCCTCATTTTATAGATTAATTGAGTAATCAAGAAAAACAGACCCTCTCTCCTCATCTCCATTGATTCCTACTGCACATTATGCTCCCTCTCCCCTTTCAAGTGTCTTCAAAAGAATGATCTGAAATTGCTGTCTCCACTGTCTCACATTTACTTCTTCAAATTACTTGAAACAAGTTTCTATTCTTCCTATTGTCCTATATGTGTTCCAGTAAACGTCACTGTTTTCTAATGGGTTGTGTTAGTCCTTATTTCATTTGACCTATGTACACTCCTTGTCACTGTTAACCCGTTTCCTACTGTCTTTTGGATCTCCACCAACCTCTCTAAATATTCCTCAGTCTCTTCTGCTTGCGTACTTTACGTAAAGCTTGGAATCCCTACAACTTTGTCTTTTTTTTAAGTATAATAGATATACAATACTATTTGATTCAGATGTACAATATAGTGATTCGACATTGTTATACCTTAAAATGTGATCACCCCACAAATTCTAGTAATCATCTGTCACCATGCAAACATCACACTATTGTTGACCACATTCCTTTCTCCTTTTTCATCCAGCCCCGCACTCCTTCCCTCCTGGTAACCTTCACTTTGGTCTCTGTTTCTATGAGTCAGTTTTTGTTGTATTTTGTTTCTTTGCTTGTTTTGTTTTGTTTTTAGATTCCACATTTGGACAACAGTATGGAGACTGCTACAGCTTTGTTTCGGGTCTTCTCTTCTTCTCTCTAGACATTCTCTGACATTCTTCTCCATAACTTTAGCTAAAATAGGTGCCCCAATAGCAACCACACCTCCTTGGTTGGAGCTCTTGAAATGACAAGAATTGTATACAGAATTTTCCCAAATCTCTTTTTCCTTCTGGGTTCCATTTGAATCATGGTTTAAAAATCACCATGATTCACATAAAAATAGAAGACAAAGCCTGGGAATGATTCTAGCCTCCTCCTTTATCCTTAGCCCCACATCAGTCACCTACAGCTGTATATTGTGAATCCTTCTCCTTTTCCTTGTTTGATCCCTTTTTTCCATCTATTGCTTTCTTTTTCAAAGACTCACCTCATCAGCACTTTCACAGACAGTGGTAATACCCCCAGCCTAAGTATTATTCTTCAGGTCTCATGCACCTTTAATTCATCTTCTATACTGCTATCAGGGTTATCTAACCTAAAATACAAACCTTGTCATTTTACTCAATGGCTTGAAACCTTTCAATTGCTCCCCATTAGTTGTAGGATAAAATCAAATCCATCAGCACATGGCCTTCATTGATCAGGCCCCCAGCTACGTACCCCACTTATCTGTTTCTGTGCCACCCTTGCATTATACACTTTAACATAATACATGTCTCCCAGTTTCTGGGTTACACATCTGTACTTTCACTCAGATTACATCACTGTTCTGGAATTGCATTCCCCTTTCCTTCCCTATCTCCACACATAACTGGGAACATCTATAATTAGGACACTTTTTCAAAATCCACTTTCTTATGAAGCCTTCTTGGATGCTCCAACCAAATTTAACCACTTCTTCATTGCACCTCCACTTATCTCTCTGCATAACCACATTTTTAGGGAAAAAAACCCTTCACTTCTACACTGGACTGTGAGCAACTTTAGGACAGACTATGAGCTCCTTTAGCTCCTGTGCACTATTTGTTTTATGGTACTGGTGTTTTGAAGGGTTCCTCAAGGTCAGTAGGTACTTGCCCTAGGAAACACACAGAGCTCTAAGTGTCTGCTACATACCCAAAAATGAATTAGGAAAAGCAGCTCAAGATAGTTCTTTGCATGGAAGTTAAGTTCAAGCTGTGCTTGAAGTTACATAACAATAAAATTCTATAACAATTGAATGGCCAAATGATAAGCCATTCCTAGGTTAGACATAAAGGAAGCTGTCTCCCTACAGTTCAGTCTGGCGAACGCTAAGTAAGAAAGTTGTCCTATATTGAATGTGTAATATATAATCCAGCTATCTCTGGATGTTTTCAATAAGAGCAAAGTAGCAGAAGCAGACACAGTTATAGCAGTAACAATAGAAGCAGTAGAGAGCACTGAACCATGAGCACTGTGGAGTAGCTGAAAGAGAAGGGCCTTCCGGGGAATGGCAAGCTGATGATATGCTGCTGGATAATAAGTAATGTTATTGGTCCTGAAAAGGCTGCTATATATTACATACTGAACAAGGTAAATGACATTCCATTTCTTCATGGGATCTGGCCGTGTTGGCACTATATGGCATATTTTTAAAATATCCCACAATCACAAGGGGCCGGCCTAGTGGCTCAGTTGGTTAAGAGCTCGCTCAAGAGTTTGAGCTCTGAGCAACAGGGGTTCGAGTCCAGCCCGAGCTGAGCAGCCGCTGAGCTGCCAACAGGTAGCAGGATGGCTCAGCTTAAAAAAAAAAAAATCCCACAATCACAGATGGCTATATAAATTTCATACACTGGACTTCAATCATAGATTATAAAATTCAAATTTTATGGCATTTAAACTACTTCATTTTCAGTGAGTTTCACAATTTGCACCACAGAGATACAGAATCCATTTGATGGTAAAAATAAGATACATTAAATTCTTAACTCACATATTTCTGCTTTCTAGCTTCTTTGAAGTCTTCTAGATCAGACCAACTTTTACTGCTCACCTTTAGACTGATATTAAGTTTCAGTCTTGAATATGGGACCTTAATTCCCAATGTCTAGTTCATATTCCCTTACATATAGAAACTTAGGGCTGTTCCTGTTTGTTTATCTCCATCAAATATACAGTCAAAGTTAAAACTGTGATAAATCAAACAAACTTAAACCAACACTAGAGAGACATCATGAGGAATGAAATAACACGTATAAAATATCTGGAGAGATGATTAGGGTCTAGATATAGGTGACACATGATGAAGGAAGCATTGATTAAATACATTATATAGAGGAGAGTCTTTGCTTAGGATATTCAGTGCTGACAGAAATGACCCACTATGATGGGGAAACAGGACATTGAGTGAGCAGCCACCTTCAATACGCTGTGTCTGCACTGCTAATATGAAGAACCCTGGAGTCAGAATAGGAAAGGTACGGAAGACCTTTGAAATCATCTAATTAGCACCCCTTTGTTCTACAAATCAAAACTGAGTCTCAAAGGTTTTGATTTGCAAAACGCCAAATAGCTTCCTCAGAGAAATAGATGGGGATGGACGTTAGAAATAATCAGAGTAAGTGTGTGAATTATCTGCACATAGAAAGTTGGTGCATTCCTAAATAAATAGCTGGGTCATAAAGCGGTAGTCAAGAGGTAAGGAGATTTATAAAAATAGCACACAAAAACTGGCACAGGCAGGAAGAGGGGAACTCATGTGTGTCCCCCCAGTGTAGGGACAGGAAACTTTACCAGAGACACCAGAAGTGAAAGACATGGTCCTAGAAGTAAACATGAGGAAGAAATAAATGTAGAAATTGAATAAAGGAAACAGAAAGCTGTGCTGTCTGGTCTGGTGGCCATGAGACATACATAGTTATTGGGCACTTGAAAGGTGGCTAATCTAAATTGGGATATGCTATATGTATAATTTGTACATAACAGATCTGGAAGAAACCAGTGTTTTTTAAAAGAATATAAAATATCTCATTAATAATGTATATACTGGTTACATATTAAAATTATATCATTTGGCTATATCAAGGTGAATGAAATATATTATTAAAACTAATGTTGCAGGTTTCTTTCTGCTTTTTTAAATGTGTCTACTAGAAAATTTAAAATTCCACAGGTGGCTCAAATTTGTGCTTCATATTGTGTTTCTATTGGACAGTGTTAGTATAGAAGATGTGTGGAAAAGGGTAGAAAACAAATATTAATTGAACACCCTGTGTGGGCTGGGCATTTTTCATTTATGTTGTTTTATCTGAAAGTTATAATAATTAAAGATAATTTTAATAACTATTATTCTTATATCTGTTAGTTCCAGGAAACACTCTGTTTTCTTTCTCTTAAACAAAATTCTAAAGGCCAGGGTAAAATAAGTTACATATAAAGTTGTTGTTTTGTTTTTTTGTTTTGTTTTGTTCCCAGAATTGTAACTCCTGAGCATTTTATGTTAGTCTGACACAGGGAAACAAAATTTAAGACCCTATAAGCAGTAAATATTTTACTATTATTTGTTCTGTTATAGAAAACATCTTCAAGGAAACCTGTTTTAAAAGCTGAACTATTTAAGTCATAAAGAAAAAACTGGTATTGTTACCCAGCTCTGCTAATTTACATTGAGATAACATGTGGAGAGACTACATCCCGCCCTTCCTGGATATTTTTAATTGGTATATCCTCTGCCTTTCACTAACGTATCTTATTTCTTTCATTATCTATAAAAGAAGCAAGTGTTCTTTCACCTTGAAAACTGAAATACCTCTTCCCGATATAATCAGGTGCTTTCCAACCCCTTTTAAAGGAAAGGAAATTGCTTCTCTGGCTGCCAGCCATCATGAAGCTGAGAACATGTCTCTTGGTAAAGGTAAGGCGCCCTAATGAATGACTTTCTTTTGAAAGAAGGAGAGACAATCCCTACAGTAATTCAGTACAAGCAGCTGTTATTTAGACACTAATGGAAGAAATAAAAATAGATAAATAAAGACAGAACTTCCCATGTGTAGCTGTCAGAGGTGACAGTAAGAGAGGAAGTCATTTCCAACCAATCAAAATGCTGAATTTAGTTACTTAAAAGAACATGGCCAAAAATCCATTTTGGCACTTTGGATTTTATATATATATATTCCATCCACTAGAAGGAAGGAAGGAAGGAAGGAAGGAAGGAAGGAAGGAAGGAAGGAAGGAAGGAAGGAAGGAAGGGAGGGAGGAAAGGAAGGATGGAGGAAGGGAGTAATCAAAACAGTAAAGCCTTTAATGATGTACACATTTGCCTTGAAATATTATACTTTACTAAGAGGTTAGCTTTTATTCTGTCCACATGATAAAAGAACACAGATTGTATTTAGTATATTGATATCACATTTTATTATAGCTGTCATTTAATAGTTGTTTCCTTAATTTGTGGTATTTTTCTTAGAGAAAATATGGAGTTGTGTAGTAGTCACATTTTTATTTCTATACTATCTGGCTGTACTTTTCCAAAGAATACTAATAGTCACTGAACTCTGTCAACCTAATCTTGAGAAATTTTCCCCAGGTATATGAAATAGAATTAATTTACTCAGTTACAGTTATTGTGCAATCAGTACATTGCTCTGTGGAGAGACACCAAAAAATGTACTGGATCTGGTTCCTGCCCTGAAAGAGGGCATAATGTCAAGAAGAAAAAAAGACAGTTCCACTGTCTACTGCTGAACATATTTCACTTAGCATCACGCCCTTAAGGTCCATCGACTCCAAACCTTAGTGGCTGAAAACAACAGTTGTTTTATCGCTCACCATTCTGTGAGTGAGGAATTCAAGCAAGATTACTCGGAGACAGCTTGGCTGTTGCTCCACACAACATTAGTTGAAGTGGCTTGACTGGGGCTGCAAGGTCCAAGACGGCACACTCATATATCTGGGACTGTGATGCTGGCAGTTGTTCCCCACATAACCTGTCTCTGTACTTGGTAATCTTAGTCTATTTTTATCATTTAGTAGTCTATAGGCTGAGTATCTTTCCACGGGTGAAAATGGAAGCCTCAAGATGTCTTAAGACTTAGGGCCAGAAGTTACACAATGTCACATCTGTTTTATTCCATTGATCATAACAGATTACAACACCAGCACAGATCAAGGGGAAGAGATTCTAGCTTCATTCCAAAAAAAAAAAAAAAAAAAAGAATGATGAAGTCACATTACTAAGGGATTAAATTGTAGCCATCTTTGAAAACAATATGCCAAGCACTTGTGAAACAAATGAGCACAAAAAATAAAGGAATAGATACAAAAAGTTCACATTTTTATAAATAATTATGCCACAGAGGAATTTTAAGAAGCTGCTACAGCAAGTAGAATGATCTAAGATGAGCTATTCAATTCTTTTTGTTATTATTACCCATTTCCTTATAAACTTGAAATCACTGGGACATGGGACTACTGATAATAAAATCCCTATAAGAGTAAGGAAGACAATCAAAATACAGTCAGAATACAACTAAAATTAAGAAAGAATAAAATATCTGACTAATGAAAGACAAAAGTTAATAAATTATAGAGCAGAATAACAGTAGAATTGAAAAGTAGAATCAAGAGAGCTGGTTTATCAGAAAGACTAATAAACAGATAAACACCTAACAAGATTAAGAAATATTAAATGACAAATATTGTGGTAGGCCTTTGAAAAAGGATATCACTACAGAGGGGTTTTTTTTCTTAATTATAATATGATATTAATGGAGCTTTGTCTTAGTAAATTGTTTCCAAAGAAAAATTATTTTTGGAGAAATATACAGATGATCAGAACTTATTCAGGAAATACGAGAAAACTGAATTAGAGTTATAACCAGGGAAATGCCTGCAATGTTCTCAAAGAAGTGCCTTCAACAGAAAACTTTGTTCTTCTTAACATATGTTTAGCAGCAAGTTAAATGAGTTAATAGTTACAGTGCTTTTTAAATTGGCCAGGCACATAAAAATAGATGAAACTATTTCATTTCTTTTCTTAAAGAATATAGAATTATTAAGTTATCCCCATCAAAACCAATGTTCCCCAAGGTGATTTCTACAGAATTCTAGTTATCTGAGAGTATATGAAATATTCCTTGGGGAAACTGGCAGTTTCTAGTTAAACATAATTAGGAAATACTAAGTTTACATAAATAAAACAAGTTTCTGACTGCAGGATTTAATCACAGTATCTAAATGATAATGGCTAATGTTAATCTGTGACCATTTCTTAAACTGCTTTAACTATGGAAAATTTTCTTGTCAGAAAAGGGTTCTGAAAAAATACGTTATTTAAAATATGACACAAGCCTATCTAAATTATACACAGAGTAAATCTTAAAGAATCCAAGAAATCCACTACTATCTGAGAATAACAACACACAATAGCCAAATAGTTAATTCCAGTAATAGAATACGATCAAATCTGCTGATGTAATCTATTACATCAAAAATAAGATAAAAAAATAAGATGACGTTAATAGGAATCAAAACATGTGATTAAATTCAATATCCACTTATAAAACCTCAATCATCAATAAACATATATTATAAATATTTAATATAGTAAGGCATATCAAGACAAAATAAATACAAAACAATACCTATCTGAAACAACAGCTAATGTCACTTTTGATTATGACACAAGTATTTCCAATAAAGTCAGAAACAAGGTTAGGATACCACTATTTCCATTATTACTACTGTTACAATTATTCTCTACATTAACAGTTTTTAGTAATTCCAGATGATGTAATAGGTAAGAAAAAAAATTAGTTTTATATAGGGAAAGATAATAAAATTACCATTATTTGATGATGACATAAATTGGAAGCATCTGTCTATAAGGAGGAAGAGGATAAGGGAATGACAACTAGAAGGACACCCATCAAAATATTAACTATAGTTTGGTGGGGGAGAGGAATGAAATTTAGTCATTTTATCTTTGATCTTTTCTGAGTTTCTCAAGCTTTATGCCATGAGATTACAATAATTCTGTTCAAAAAATATATTATTTCACAAGTGCATGTAAATTTTGTAGACAAAATGATTGGGATCCTTAGTCTTAACCCAGTTCCACCTACATGGCATAATTTAGAACATTATCATGGGAAAGATGCATTAACTCTTCTAAAGAACCAATTATAGATCAGTCAAGCTGTGCCAACTTTTCTATCCACTGAGGAGTTACAGTCCCCTTAGCCTTAATTGGCAATTTGAAAAATGTATGTTGCTACTTTGAGGGATTTTCAATGGCATTTTCAGATAATGTTTTTCCAAATGTCCCTTTCAAACTCCCACCATTTACCCATCAGCCTTCCATATGGATCTCTAAAAAACACAAATTGACCCACTGGTGGCCATTTTGTGGCATATATTGCAGAGAAAGTTCCTTGCAAATTCAAGAATTCAATTAGAGATTTAGGAGGGGCCAAAAAAATTCACATTACCTGAAAACAGAGAATTTTTAACTTAAGGAACACAAGAAGAACTCCAGAAAATCCAAGAGAGTATGTATTTTGACATGGCAAAATTTTAAACTATTCTCATTAATTAGCTACCATGAATGTTATTTACGAACTCATTGACATAAATGGTAAAGATACTCTTAATTTTTTTTCAGGTGGCTAATTAAAATCAACATATGCATTCACAATTATAATGACACAGTTGATGAGATTAGCTCAGTGATTCACAAATGTCCACCAGAGGGAATACTTAACAAGGTCTAGAGACATATTTGGTTTTGAAAATAATGGGTGAGGGTTCAATTGACATCTATTGGGTGTAGCCCACTAAACATCCTACAATACACAGGATAGCCCCCCAAAACAAAGAATTACCTGGCCCTACATGTCAACACTACCAAGATTAAGGAACCCTGGATTAAATAATGTGCTATATCGTGTTTATGATTTATTTAGAAAAAAACGTCTATTTTCTTCTCAAAGAAGTAAGGCAAATTTTTTGGTAAATGAATTGACATGTAACTAGGAATCCATATATGATTCATTACTCTATTTTCTGAGTGTTAACTTATTTGCAAATAATTTAGTTGTATTAACTAACGTAAACCTCACAGCGACTTTATGAAGCACTGTGGCAGAAAAACTAAATGATCTTACTAGCCGTTCTTCTCATCTTCCCCGTCATGAAGCTAGTCACATGGTTACACACCCACAGGAGATATTCTCAACACCCCTTGAAGCTAGAGGTGACCTTTCGGCAAAGGGGAAGGATATAATATATGAGCAATTCCCAGGTATTTCCTGTAAAACAAAAAATTATCATAAGATTCCCTTCATCATTTTCTCCTGTTTGCTAGATGGAAATGATGAAAATTTTAGTAACCACTTTGGACCCACATGTTGCAGCTGGGTGTGAGGATTCTAGGGCCATTTTCCTATTCTAAATAGCTTTAGTCTATTATGTGAAAGAGAAATAAACTTCTGAGTTTTTTTTCATCCACTATAGTTAGAATATTTATTACTATTCTACCTCCCAGCTATTACACGGGTTCTATCATTTTCACCATTTTAAATATGAAGATCAGAGACATTAAGGAACTAAACCAAAGTAACAAAGTAACAACTCATGAGGTAAAAAGGCTAAGGTCAAATATGACTCCAAACCCCATGATGCTGGCCACCATGCAATGCTACCTGAATAACTAGGGTTTATAAAAGTCATTGTATTATTGTAACAGCATGATTCCAAGAAACTCCTAAAAGATTTTCCACACTGATTTTTCAAAAGGAATTGGCATTTGCAAAAGGAGAGGGGATAGGAGTGGTTACATCACATCTGAATGAAGCAACAGTCCCAATTCCATTGAAAACTTGAATTTACCTTTTCTTCTAAAGTGAAAAATTGAAGAGCTTTAAACTTCTGATTGAACCCTGGTGCCGCTGAATGAGTCACACAGACTTACTGGGCTACACTGACAATAGGGGCAGACTAATGGTATGATGGGTCTTGGTACAGATCACTGCCAGCTTGACTAGAGATGAAAAGTCAGTCTAGGAAGAAGGGCATTGGCATATGCAAAGCCAATGATTTAATTAAAAAACACAAGAAATGTAACAAGAAAATCCCTGTGCTGTTTAACAGAAACAATCCTGATCTACTGCCAAAGAGTAGGATTATCAGTGTTACATAGGAAGTGTCATAATATCTGTTTCAAGCAGGAAACATTTTGCCTCACGAATCATGGGGGGGAGACGGGGGGAAGTGTGGGATATACTATTTTAAGGATATATAAATGTCCTAGAAAATTGAGAGCAGTAGTGCTAAGTAGCCAGGCCTCACTGGAACTACACCAGGAAAGCCATCAGAAGCCAAAGTCTCCCTGTTTCCCCCTCGAGATCATGTTTTCATGTGTTTCTTCTTTTTTACGCTAGATTACTTCACTCATCTGCCTCTTTTCCAGGGGTCCTTTCTGCTTCAACTTGCATAGGCCTCCAGTGAAGACTTCAGCTCTCCCTACACAATAGCAACTCTCCATCTGTCATTGTGATACATGCCCCTAAGGTTAACTGCCTTGGGCAACTCTGTTGCCCCATTCTAAATTCCTCAGAGATGGATCTGATTGGCTTTCTTCACATTTTTTTTTGAGCCAGGCTGTGCAAGTCCTAAGTTCCTGCCATGCTGAAACATGGGCCTGCTGCCGTGGGGTAGATGCACATCCCCGGTCTAATAAGTATCAGCCAGATGGTGCGGTTACGTGGTACATAACCAGAAGACACCCACTCATTTGCTAGCAAAGACCACAGCAGCTTCCCTTAGAAGGCATTGAGGAAATAAAAGGCCATTATAAACAAGTCTGGTACAGCTTTGATATTTTTTCTCAACTGAGAAGCCATTTTCAGCTCAGATACTAATCAAGAAGTGATTCTTTCTGCCAAATGCAGTAGAATGAAATATGCTTACAATGGCAGTAGTGGGAATGAACAGAGGCAGCTGGGCAGAGCACACAGAACCCAGCAGAGCAAAACCCCGGGTTCTGCCCAGAGCGGGTGGGTGGAGAGCGGGGTTGCAGCACAAACACACAAGGAAAGGAATCTATATCAGATAGGATTCATCAGGTTTAAGGAAAAGAAGTTTCCTGGGGCCAGTCCGAGTATATAAGAAGACAATGGATTGGATGGATAGAGCAGGAGCATTCAGCACTAAGAGGAAAACTCAGGTAGCTGTCAGGTAGCTTTCAGAGAATCTACATGGAACTTCTTGGGAAGTTTGTCCAGGTGCATTACAGTATGAATGGACGGGTCTAGCGATTTTCAGTTTATGTGTCACTCTGCCCGCTACACCAATTCTCAGAATTTCTGGAGTGCCAACTTAGGCTTGAGAAGGAGGAGAAAGCATCTTTACCAACAGATTGTACCTGAAGTTAATGAGAGGATTTCCCAAAAGAAAACCAGATGCTATCTAAAAGTTAAGGGGGAATGGTTGTTGGGTTGTTGGACAGGAAATAATAATAATAATAATAATAATAATAATAATAATAATGCTCATTACAGTAACTGTTGAGCCATAAGCAATCAGTAGATGCAATTTGCAGAATCATAATAATGGGGAAAATCTCTTCAAGAATACTGTTGAAAGGACTGGCGAATAAAAGTGTAAAGTGAACAAGTGCAGAGGGAACTAAAGCAAATCTTCCACTGGAAATAAAGTTAGTAGCTAAAGTATACATAACACTCCCTATGTGTTAGACTTCTTAAACACATTTCATGTATTAAATCATTTAATCTTACTTTAGCCCCATGGTGTTGTCAGTTAAATCTCAGTTAGAGGGAGAAAAGCAAGGCACTGAGAAGTTAGGTGACTTCCATGAAAGTCCACATTGGAAGCAGCCAGGCTAAATCAGATACCCAACATTTGGCTCCACTATACACTCTCCCCAAGGAGCGTGTTCTTAAGAAAGGGGTTGGGGGTGGGGAGGAAATGTTCTACAGAAAGGCCAAGGAACTAGAGAACAGAACCAGTAGAACGCAGACAAAGCAAGAGGAGAAATCTAAAATTAGATAAAACCAGGTCTCCTGACAATATATATGTCAAGCTAAAGATTTCACTGACTTTTCAGTTAAGGGCAAAGTAGGAATTAAGAGGAGAAAGTACCGCATATTGCTTATGTGTTCTTGAACCTGACGGTACAGTATCAGTTCATCATATAGATTTCTTATTCTGAATTACGAGGTCAGACATTGCCAGCTACTCGTGTCCTTATAGCTTCCCAGATGGAAGCTTTCCCCACTGCCGACCCCTCCAACAAGAGTTGTTCCAGATAGTTGAAGTGGTGGCTGAGACTTTGATGTTTTCAGCTTATTCTGCTATACAAGGAATACATTTTGTATAGTTTTCCATCCTACTTTTAAATAACATTTAAACAAGAGAAATTCCTGCTAACCAGATTAATTTCACTCTGGTTTAATTCCAGGAAAAGAGGGTGAAGGAGTGAGAGGGCCAGGGAGAACCTGGCTGTAATTGTCTGTATCCCTTCATTGGTTAATTGTTTATGTTGCAGAGTCTTAAGAATTTCACCTCTTCCCCTTCCTGTTTATCTTCATGAACAAATTAAATGGGTCTCCAAATTGCAATTGTTTGTAAACAACAGAGGATTATTTGGTTGATAGGAAAGGCTTGTCTACAATTTTAGATAAACTTAAATCCTGTCTACTAGAAATAGCTAAACATTAGTCTTAAACTAACAAACGGAGGATCTTTTTGTCTCCATCTCAGGTTTGCTGCTTATAATATGGCTAATTGCCCACTGAGGGTAGACTAAACTGTGTAGTTACAGAGTTGCACTAGCAGTACACATCTAACCATATGGTAAATAAATAGGGAATTTTAGTGTGTCCTGTTTCCTGATCCTCCTTTTATAGTCATACCTGAATTATTTCCAAAAAATAAAAGACAGGAGGCAGATCCATCCAAGGGCAAGAAGAGATGGGTTTCCAATATAGTTTATCTTTGCCTTTCTACCCTCTCATATTTCTTTTTTTTTTTTTTAAGATTTTTATTGGGGAATTGGGGGAAGGAGAACAGACAAGTTGCTGTCTTTCTGTTCCTCAGTCTAGTTGTGGAGGACGCCACTTCACTGGCCCAAGTTGGCACCATCATTGCGCTCTTCCTGGGTGAGGCAGATCAGTCACCGGCTTCTGGACAGCTGCTCACTGAGGCTGCTGGCCGCTCATGCTGGCTGCTGGCCGCTCACGCTGGCTGCTGGCTATACACGGTAGCCCATGGCAACCTACTGCCACAGGGGCTGCAGCCTACGCTGTCGCCGGCAACTCACAGCAGCCCAGCTCCTGGTCGAGCTGCTGCTCAGCATCTTAGCTGTGGAAGGCAGCATCACCGGCCCTCACATGTGGGATCCGAACTGGGGCCCTCTGGCGTCCCAAACCAGCCCTCAACCATCGCACCACTCGGCCAGCCCTCATATTTCTTATATTAAAACACACACAGGGCCGGCCGAGTGGCGCGATGGTTAAGAACTCGCTTGGGATGCCAGAGGGCCCCGGTTCGGATCCCACATATGAGGGCCAGTGACACTGCCCTCCACAGCTAAGATGCTGAACAACAGCTCAACCTGGAGCTGGGCTGCCATGAGTCGCCGGCGACGGCGTGGGCTGCAGTCCCTGTGGCAGTGGGTTGCCATGGGCTACCGTGTGCAGCCAGCAGCCAGCGTGAGCGGCCAGCAGCCGCAGTGAGCGGCCGTCCAGAAGCCGGCGACTGAGAAGAGCGCAATGATGGTGCCAACTTGGGCCAGTGAAGCAACATCCTCCACAACTAGATTGAAGAACAAAACGACAGCAACTTGTCTGTTCCCCTTTCCCCAATTCCCCAGCACTGTTCCCATCCCCCCAATTCCCCAATAAAAAAAAAATTAAAAAAAAATCTTAAAAAAAAAAAACACACACACACACACACTAACAACAAAACAATTTTTTTTTCCTCTCTAATAAGAGAGGAAACACTGAGCTAAAACATTAAAAAAAAAAAATGAGAGGCCTCAGAAATGTCACTTATTAGTTGACACCAAATTTTCAACCTTTTTTTCTTTTAGCTGTCATTTTCTTTTTGGATTTATAGAGATATAACTGACGTATAACATTGTCTAAGTTTAAGGTATATAATGCATTGATTTGAAACACATATATTATGAAATGATTACTGCAGTAGGATCAGTTAACATCTACATCACCTCACATAACTACGTTGTGTGTGTGTTAAAAACATGAAGCTATACTCTCTTAGCAACTTTCAAGTATATATAATACAGTACGATTAACTATAGTCAACATGTTGTACATTAGATCACCAGAACTTATTCATTATATAAATTAAAATGTATCATTTTTTACCAACATCTCCCTTGTCTCCCATGCCCAGCTGCTGGTGATTCCCATTTTACTCGCTGTTGCTGTGAGAACAGCTCTTTTAGATTCCACAAATAAGTGATACCATACAGCATTCCTCTTTCTCTGTCTACCATTTCATTTCGCATCATGGCCTCAAGCTCCACCCATGTTGTCTCAAATAGCAGGATTTCCTTCTTCCTCATGGTTGAATAATATTCATGTGTATCTATCACATGTTCTTCTTTCTTAAATTAAATGTACCAGGGTAACATTGGTGAAGAACATCACATTCTCTTTATCTAATTCATTCGTAGACAGATGCTGAGGTTTTTTCCACATCTTTGCTATTGTAAATAACACTGCAGTGAACACGGGAGGATAGATATCTCCTTGAGGCTGTGGTTTCATTTCATTTGGATATACACCCAGAAGTCAGCTTGCTGGATCATATAGTAATTCTATTTTTAATTTTTTGAGAAACTGCCATGCTGTTTTCATAATGGCTGTACCAATTTACATTCCCACCAAAAGGACACAAGGGTTCCCTTTTCTCCACATCCTCACCAACACTTATTACCTCTTGTATTTTAGATGACAGCCATTGTAACAGGTGTGAAGTGATACCTCATTGTGGTTGTGATTTGCATTTTTCTGATGATTAGTGATGTTGAGCATTTTTTCATGTGCCTGTTGGCTATTTGGATATCTTCTTTGGAAAAATATCTATTCAGTTCCTGTGCCAATTTTTTAATAGGATTGTTTGTTTCTTTGCTATTGGGCTGTCTGTATGAGTTCCTTATAAAATAAGGGGTATTAGCCCCTTAACAGATATGTGATTTGCAATTATTTTCTCCAATTTCATAGGTTGTCTTTTGATTTTTTTGGTTGTATCTTCTGCCATGCAAAAGATTTTTAGTTTGATATCATCCCATTTATTTATTTTTTTACATTTATTGCTTGTGCTTTTGGTGCCACACCCCAAAACAAACAAACAAACAAAAACAAAAAAAACAAAATCACTGCCAAAACTAATTACAAGATTTTTCTTTCTGCTTTCTTCTAGGAGTTTTATGGTTTCAGATCTTATGTTTAAGTCTTTAATCTGTTTGAAGTTAATTTTTACAAGTAGTGTAAGATGGGGGTCTAATTTTATTCCTTTTGCATCTAGGTTTCCCAACACCACTTATTGAAGAGTATATTCTTTCCCCCATTGAATATTTTGAGATCCCTTGACAAATATTTGTTAACTGTATATGTGAGACTTTATTTTTGGGCTCTCAATTCTGTTCCATTGGTCTATGTGTCTGTTTTTATGCCAGCACCATACTGTTTTGATTACTATAACTGTGTAGTATAATTTGAAATCAGGAACTGTGGTGTCTCTAGCTTTGTTCTATGAAGATTACTTTGGCTATTTGGGGTCTTTTGTAGTTCCATATGAATTTTGAGATTGTCTATTCTATTTCTGTAAAAAATGTCATTGGAATTTTGATAAACATTACATGAATCTGGAGATGGCTTTGGGTAGTATGAATATTTTAATAACATGATAATTCTTATCCATAACATAGAATACCTTCCATTTGTTTGTGTTTTCTTCAATTTCCTTCATTAAAGTCTTATAATTTTCACTTTACAGATCTTTTACCTCCTTGGTTAAATTTATTCCTAAGTATTTTACTGTTGTTGATGTTATTGTGAATGGGGTAGTTTATTTACTTTTCAGAGAGTTTGTTGTTAGTATATAGAAATGCAACTGATCCTGAATGTTGATTTGATATCCTGAAGGTTTACTGAATTTGTTGATTAGCTCTAACAATTTCTTTTGGTGGAGTCTTTAAGATTTCCTAAATATTTGATCATGTCATATGCAAATGAAGAGAGTTTTACTTCGTCCTTTCAAATTAGGATGTCTTTTATTCCTTTTTCTTGCCTGATAGCTCTGGCTAGGACTTCCACATTGAGTAGTAGTGGTGAGAGTGGGCACCCTTTTCTTTTCCTGAGGACTTTGAAAACCTTGGTACGAACATGGTGTGAATAGGCTTTCCTGTTTTATTTCTGAACAATTAGATAGTATTAATATGTGCCAGGTGCGATTCTGGGCACTGGAGCTATAAATAAGTGAACAAGCCAGTCAAAGGCCCTGCCCTCATGAGGCTTATATTCTAGTAGAGAAAGCAGATAATAATCATGTTTTTTTATTATTATTATGTAATTCTAAGTAGTAATAAGTGTTGTGAATATTCAAGCAGAATAATTAGCTAGAGAGTACCTGGCAGGAGACTAAAAAATTAGAATAGCTCCTGGGGGAAAGGCCTCTCTGAGAAAACGGTATTTGAGCTGAGGTCTGAATGATGAGAAGGTACCAGCCATGTAAAGGTTGGGTATGGACTATTCTGGGTAGAGAAAAGGGCTCATGATACTACTCTGAGGGGGGAACATGCAAGACAAATAAAAAGGGTAGAGTGATCCAGTGTACTGAACCATAGTAAACAAGTGGGACAGTGTAGGAAATAAGTTAGAGAAGCAAGTAAGGACCAGAACCTGAAGGGCCCCGTAGTCCAGGGCAAGGTACATGGGTTGCGTACTAAATGAAATGGGAAGCCCCTGGAGAGTTTTAAGAAACAGTGGTTTGATCTAAGTCGTGAATATTTATTATACTTATTTGACATATTTAACATATATGTTAGCATATGTGAAATGCGTTTTAAAGTTTAGCAAAAATACATATCATACATCTAGCCTTGGTCACTCTTCGGAAAGGAAATGAGATTAAGAGATAGAGATGTGGTTACCGGGCGGGACTTCCACTTTATTTGTATTGTTTACTTCTTTTGCAATGAGGACATATTTATGTAGACTTGAAGAATTAAATTAAAAAATAAAACAAATAATTGAAGAAAAACTTTTAGGTGTAAGCCAGAAAATAAGTCATTATCAGACTTAGCCCTAAATCAGATTTTTTTTTTCAGAAAGAGGCATAAAATCTATACCCAAGCACAGATTTCAACATCCATATGTTTAGAGATTGAAAATGAAATCCAAAGTAAAAAACTGTAATATATGTTCATCCTTATATCATTCTGAATTAGTACATATGTGCTATACACGAAGAAATTCTTCTTAACTTTTGTTAATTTGGAACCTCTGAAAAATGATATGAAGAAAAGAGAAGCAAGACATATTCCTGAGTTGCTCTTGTATCACACGGTTCAGCAAGAAACACAGGAGCAATTCTATTATCAATAACTGTTTCTAAAAATCCAGTCTGGTATGCATGTCCAAACATGAGTATCTTGCTATCAGTATGATCACATACAGGTAGTAAGTCTTTCTTAAATCAGGTGCAAGAGCAGATGTGAGTCCTGTGTTGTTGTTGTTTTCTTTCAACATACACAGACACCCTTTCAGGTTAAAAAAAACTTAAATATATTTCAAACCCAAAGGGAGCTTATAAAAACATCACCAGTAAGTAAATAGGTAAAACTTTAGTCCAAGATAAGAAAGAACTGTAAACATGGTTTTGGATCTATACCTACTTTTTTTATCACTTGTCTTTGACTTGGATAACATCAATACTATACTCATTAAAGACAATTCAAGTCTGAATTTTAATTGCATGGGACCTAGGGGGCCCCGTGGCAGAGAGAATGCCAGATGCTTTGGAGCTAAAAAGCAGCTCTTACTTTGATGAACACAGTCACCAATACCTGTCTAGTCAATGTACCAGTTTGAGAAGTAATTCAGCCATTTGACTATTGTATGAAGAATGATCAGAGGGGATCAGTGGTACATGTGGGGAGATCAAAGAGGAGGTTTGTACAACATCCCATGTGAGAGAAGGTGATTCAACTCTGGTGATGATGACTGAGATGAAAAGAAGATTCAAGAGGTTGCGAAGTAGGTGGAATGAGCAGGAGTAGGTATGTGGACAAAAGAGAGAAAGAAGGTGATGGGATAATGTCTCATAGGGTTATGGCAGAGACATGTGAAACATCTATTAGGATTCTTACTAAGTATGGGTACCAGAGTTTGGACCCTTTCAGTTTGCATAGCTTTGCAATGTGGAGATATTTTAAATGATTATTCAGATAATATTCTGCAGTCATCAGGAAAATTTACACCCTCTTGACAATCTCTAAGGATTCTGAGAAACCATACTGCAGAATTAGTCCTTGAAAAAAGCTTGTGATTCTGCCCCTGACAGCACTGATATGAGCTGCCCTCTAGAAATGCTGAGTGAAGTAGCTATAAAGCCAAAGGAGCAAGGAAAGCAGCATTGTCTCTGGGAACTGTGCATGAATGGCAGGGAGCTCAGAGAGCACTGGTAAGGTCAGCACAAGAGTATTTGTAGCACAATCCCTTGCTAAGTATTTCTGGGGAAAAGGAAGCTGTTCTCTATAAAATCTCCTAGCAGATGCTGCCAATTATCGACCTATAGAGTTAGAATCCCAGAAATTCTGAATCAACCTGTGATAATTTGAGCTACTCTCCTAATTATTAGTAACAGAATATCTGAAGAAAGAGTAAAAGTGGAATATGATGCAGGCATCCATTTGATTTAGCCCATGTATAGAATTAAAATTAAACATGTGCATTTATGTATATACATAAATATATGTGGCAAAAATATATAATATAATAAAATATTTCGCAATAAATATATATATATATATATGAAGAGTGTGAGACAGAAGAGTTAGAAATATTTATATGTTTATAAAGTATGTCTTCGCTCCTATGTTACATAATCTCCATCACCACCACCACCACCACCACCACCACCACCACTACCACCAAATATCTTGTTAGTTGGATGATAATTCTTTTTTCTAATCTCCTCCTTAGTGATACATTTTAAAATATAATTCTTAAGCCTCAAGGAGTTATCTTTTGTTCTGCAGTTAATCTTTTAATAAGACCAATTTAGCTGTACTATAAATGGTAATGCATAGTGCTCTACTTACTGCACAATTCTGAACTTGCTCAGAGATTGCCTATGAGCAGGCTGGCCTTATCCGTGGGCAGAGTTGGTTAGGAGACACTTGGTATGGTTTCAGAACCATAGAGGAGACTCAGGTTTTTTTACCTTGTTACGTTAAATGTTCTGGGAAGAGTTATTTAAGACTTGTCAGCCCTTAAGAGAGCCTACTGTATAAAAGAACTGCATTAGGCATAATGCCTTATCTTAAAATCTATCTGAAGGATACAGGATTCAGGTGAGGGTAAATGCATGACAATAGCAGGACTGTATTTGCAAAAGGGCAAATCAGCATAAAACAAGACAGACAGTATGACTGACCACCACCAGAGTGAGTTAGAACATCAGCTGTGAGTGAGGTGTATTACTAGATGTGAAACACAGTAATAATATTCCATTTTAATTTCTTGTATGTCTATTTCCTTTTTTTTCACAGATTTACACTACCATTATTGGTGCAATTTAATTTGCCACTGTTGAGTAGCCTGCCATTTGGAATGAGCTTGCATTCCATCTGTTGTAAATGAAGGATTTGCAAGTGGCATTATTCCATATTTTCTTAAGGATTTAAGGTGTCACTAACTTTCAACTGACTCTACTAAGGGGTTCTTTGCCAGGATGCTACGTGATGCCAATTTTCATTCAGTCTCCATAATATTTATTAATACAATTGGGCACAAATTTTTCTTTAAGTATCAAACATGCCAAAAGAGGTATTTGTTTTTCTACTTTTCTATGCCCATATTTAAACATGTTACGTAAATATGTCCACACCTAAATCTGTTCTATCTTGTTGATTCCTTTTTAAAATTCACACCCTGTCTTATATAAATGCAACCCAACCATGAAAGTAATTTGTTCATGAGTCATAACCTTACAAACATTGAAGTAATTGTAAAAGCATCTCTTGTTAGTTTGCAATTAGGGTATTAAGTTTGATAACATGCTGTATTAGATTTTAGAAAAAAAAGTCATAAAGGGTTTTATTTCTTAATGCTCAATAGCACTTAATCATAAACACATACAAAGACAAAGCTAAATATATATATCCATTTTAACACCTACAAAAATAATTAGTTTTTCTGGATGTATCATGGCAAGTGGTGCTGTTTTTTTCTTTTAAAGACTATGTACGGAGTATGTAAACTAAAAAGGTATCTATAGGCATGCCACAGTATGCTGGAATGGCCTGCATACTTAATTAACATAGTACTTTTAAGTGTATCAGAAAAGAATTACCTGTTGTGTAACTATGAATTTGAACCAAATGTGCTTTAGACTTCATCAACACATATTTAGCAGTGATTCAGAGAAGGTGCAATTCAGTGCAAGAGGATTACAGAGACAAATACACTCCTATTCAACATGAGTGTATCCTTCTACTCCCCAAAGTAGAAAGGTCAAGACCGGATTCCTCCTAGAAGCTTTTGGAGCAGGATAATCTGTAGCAAGGAGCACATTATCTGCCCAAACTCTCCTGAGAAAGCAGCGTCTCATGCTCGCTGGAGAGTCTCTTGGTAGCAGAACCCAGTCCTCCTCCATCTCAGCCACTTGCCCTGCGTTGAACATCCTTAATACCTGTCAAAGCTATTCCCTTCTCTCCAACATCACCAACACTTTCTACATTGGACTTCTTGACATTTCTTATCATCTGCTGAAATATATTCTAGTTGATCTACTAGTTCCTAGTGTAATCCCCTTCCAATTTATTCACTACACGTTCAAACACAAATTCCATCACGTCATTCTTGCTTAACATATTCTCATAATCTCCTCAATAACTCCAGGACTTCAGGGTAATGTTTCTATTTATTAGCTCAGGGACTACTAAATTGCATTTTTTTCAAAGCCCATTTTCCATCATCATGCCCACTTGGTGCTTACCCTCAGATACACCCTGCTCTGAGTCCTCTAAACACACTCCCATTTAGGGCCCTTGATGAGAATGCCATTGAAAAGTTAGCTCAAGTATTTTTCTGTTTCTGAAGATTTCTCAGAAAGCCTACACTAGAAAAATGTGTGATGTGGTAAAAAGCTTGTTCTGCAGAGCAGCTGGTGTGTGGAAGTGCTGGATCAAAGTCTAATTCTCTGGTTAGCTGTGTGATCCAGATATAATGGATTGGTCCCTACAAGTGACAGTCAACCATATGCATCCTTGTTAAGTGGGTGCTGCCACGAAGGAAGAGGACAAGTAGTGGATACCTGATTACCCATGGTCCTTCATACTCTGGCTGTAACATTTTTAATTGAGATATAATTGACATATAACATTGTGTAAGTTTAAGGGGTATGTAGATTTTATATATTTATGTATTGCAATATAATTACCACCTTAGCATTAGCTAACACCTCTATCATGTCACATATTTATTATTTTTCATTTTGTGGTGAAAACATTTACAATCTAGTCTCTTAGCAACTGTGAAGTATATAATACAGTATTTTTTTATTTTTCAATTAGTTGGCATTCAATATTTTTTATATTAATTTCAAGTGTACAGTATAGTAGTTAGACATTCATATAATTTACTAAGTGATTTCTCCCAATGAGTCTAGTCCCCACCTGGCATTATACATACTTATTACCATATCATTGACTATAATCTCTATGCTTTATTTTGCATCCCCATGACTTTTTTGTAACCACCATGACTTTTTTGTAACCACCAATTTGTACTTCTTAATCCTTCACATTTTTCATCCAGCTCCTCAACCCTCTCCCATCTTGCAACCACCAGTTTGTTCTCTGTATCTATGAGTCTGCTTTGTTTGTTTGACTGTTTTGTTTTGTTTTTTGTTTTTTTCTTTAGACTCCACATACAAGTGAGAGCATATGGTATTTGTCTTTCTCTGTCTGACTTATTTCACTTAGTGTAATACCTTCTAGGTCCATCCATGTTGCCATAAATGGTAAGATTTCATTATTTTTTATGGCCAAGTAATAGTCTACTGTATATATGTATCACCTCTCCTTTATCAAGTCATCTATTGATGGACACTTAGGTGACTTCCATATCTTGGCTATTGTAAATAGTGCTGCAATGAACATAGGGGTGCATATATCTTTTCAAATTAGTGTTTTGGATTTCTTCGAATAAATACCCAGAAGTGGAATTACTCAGTCATAAAGTAGCTTTATTTTTAAATTTTTTGAGGAACCTCCATACCGTTTTCCTTGGAGCTGCACCAATTTGCAATCCCACCAATAGTGCACAAGGGTTCCCTTTTTTTCACATCTGTGCCAGCACTTGTGTGTTGATTTACTGATGATGGCCATTCTGACAGGTGTGTGAGGTGATATCACATTGTGGCTTTTTAATTTGCATTTCTCTGGTGATTAGTGACATTGAGCATTTTTTCATATGTCTATTGACCATCTGTATGTCTTCTTTGGAGAAATGTCTACTCAGGTCCTCAGCCTTTTTTTAAATTGGATTGCTTTATAATACAGTATTGTTGACTATAATTACAGTGTTGTGCATTAGATCTCCAGAACTTATTCATCTTCTAACCACAAGTTTGTACCCTTTGACTAACATCTAACATTTGACAAGGGAGCCAAAAATACTCAATGAGGAAAGGATAGTCTCTTCAAAAAATGGTGTTGGAAAAACTGGACAGCCACATGCAGAAAAATGAAATTGACTGGACCTCTATTTCAATACATACACACACACACACACACACACACACACACACACACACACCTTGAAATGGACTAAAGACTTAAACATAAGACTTAAAGTAAAACTTCTAGAAGAAAATATAAAAAAAAGCTCTTTGACATTGGTCTTAGAAATTATTTTTTTAGATATAAGCCCAAGCAACAAAAGCAAAAATCAACAAGTGGGAATACATCAAACTAAAAAGCTTCTGTACAGAAAAAAAAAAAAAAACTAACAAAATGAAAAACCAATTTGTAGACTGGAAGAAAATATTTGCAAATTATGTATCTGAAAAGGCATTAATAGCTAAAATATTTACAGAAATTATATAATGCAATAACAAAAAATAAACAACCTAATTGTAAACATGGACAGAGAAACTGAATAGACATTTTTTCAAAGAAGTCATACAAGTGGACACCAGACACTTGAAGCGGTGCTCAATATCACTAATCATCAGAGAAATGCAAACCAAACCACAATGAGATTCCACCTTACATCTCTCTGTGACAATTTGCAAGCTTGCCAGCCACACTCCTGTCATACCTGGACTGTGATTTTCTCTGCTCCCTTATAGCCACTCTGGATCCCTAAAACCATTGTCAGCACCTCGTTTTCTCTGCTGCTTCTATGTGGCTAGACAGTCCAATCTCTAAACTTGATTTGGTCTTAAATATACTTACCGTGTGTGAGTGTGTGTGCGTGTGTGTGTGTGTACACACATATGTACATATATAGTAAGCATATATATATATATATATATATATATACACATATACTTACTATATGATTACTATATATGTATATATGTGTGGGTATGTTGACCCTTAAACAACATGGGTCACTTACACGTGGATTTATTTCAATAAATACAGTCTGCCCTTCATATCTGCAGAATTCACATCTGCAGATTCAACAACCACAGATAGAAAACAGTATTTTCTCATTCCCAACTTTGATTTCCCAACTGCAGATTCCCAATGGCGGATCAGAAATGTTGTTTTCATTGAGGTTGGTTGAATCCTTGCCTATAAAGGGTTGACAATAGAGTTAAAAGTTATACACAGATTGTCAGCTGGCAGGGTAAGAGGTTCCCCTAACCCTCCACGTCGTTCAAGGGCCATTTGTATATATAAATGTATATAATATATATACTACTAGTACATATACCGAGGGTACCAAAAAATGTATACAAGTGGACACTTTGGTCAACGTTGCTCGAGCAGGAGTTCGCTGTAATCAGAAGTGTCTAGGTGCTGATGGTCACCACTTTGAACATCTCTTGTAATCGAAGAAGTCAAACATGACTTGTATTCATCTTTTGTTATCGGTATACATTATTACAATTTTAATATGGTTTTCCTTTCTTAAAATGTGTATACATTCATATGGTGCTTTCTCTCTCTCTCTCTCTCTCTCTCTCTCTCTCTCTCTCTCTCTGTCTCTCTCTC
>NW_017731718.1:643138-691723 GCF_001890085.2 Hipposideros armiger
ATATATATATATATATATATATATATATATATATATATACACATACACACATATATATGTGTATATATATAATTTCCAATACACATTTTTTATATACAAAAGTCCCTTCTACTTCAACTGTAGTTTTTTCCCACATTAATTTGACAAGGCTGCATGTTCTTATACCTTTCTGACCTAATCTCTTCTCTGTATGCTCACCCTGGAACTCATAACCTGTTCTGAGTCACATAATTACAATAATTACCATTTATGGTACACCTACTGTGTACTAGTCAGGGTACAAGATACTTTGGATATATCGTGCGATCTTCCCCACAATCTCAGGAGTGGGTGTAACTTTAAAGTTGAGGAAGTAGATGCAGAGAGGTTGAGTACTTGTTCAATCATGACTCATAAGTGCAATATTGCTGTACATACACACATAGCAAGGAAAGTGACAAAAACATAGGAGAATAGAAAATGGTGCATGTGTGTCTGGAAGGGTGAGAGAGGAAAAACTGGGAGAAAAAGAACACAACTCAAAGGGGTTTATAAAGCATAGTGCTCTCACTATTTGACATGACCCATCAAGCCCCAAATCCCCCACCCAAGCTACATCTTCCAACCACATTCCCAGATCTGACCTCAAGCCTGAAAGGCCCAAATTCTTATGACAACTTGTTCTGTTGTCCAGGCCTAAAGAATGTGTTTCACAAAGAGGTAAGGCCAGGTGCCCCAATCCTGAGTGGATGGGTAAAAAAGAAGTTGACACCTGCTGGGGAGACAGAAAGTGGGAATCAAACATATTACCAATGGATCATTAGCTGCGTTGCTGAGTTGGAGAATTTTGTAAGAAAAAATTTTAACCACTACTTTTCAAAGAGGTGACATCAGAATATAAACAGTGCTTGGCCAGAAATCAAAAGCTCTATCTTTCTGCAGTTGGAAGAAAAAGTTGGAGAGAAAAAAAAAAAAAAAGGACTAACTAGAACTTTCTCCTTCAAGATTAGGGCCTTACGGAAGTTTTTCTGCTCTGAAAGCTAATCATTATAATATCAATTACCATTTAATAAACACCTATTTCGTGCAAGATGCTTCACCTTCTTGATCTTATAGACCTTACAACAACCTTGTAGAATGGGTAATATAATCCCTATTTCACATGTAATGAAATCAATGTTGCAAAAGATTGAAGAACGTGCTATATCAGTCAGAGTTCTCCAGAGAAACCGAACCAATAGTATATATATATATATATATATATATATATATATATATATATATATATATATATATATATCCTATAAAAAAAGGTAAATATGCAAAGATATTTATTATAAAGAATTGATTCACCCAATAATGGAAGCTGACAAGTCCCAAGATTTGTAGTCAGCCAGCTAGAGCCCAAGATAGTCAATGATGTAGCTCTAGCTCAAAGGCCTTCAGACTCCTGACCCAGGAAGAGGTGATGTTTCAGTTCAAGCCTGAGGCAGGAAAAAAACAATGTCCCAGCTCTAAGGCAATCAAGCTATTGATTTAATGTTAAACTTATCCAAAACCACTCTTACAAAGACACCCAGAATAGTATTTAACCAAACATATGGGAGCAGCGTGACCCACCTGACACAAAATTAACCATCACACTTGCCTAATGTTATCTAATTTGTAAGTGCTGGAGATGGGATGTAAACCTGGTCTGTCCTCTTCAAAAGCCTGCAGTTATTCTTTTATGTCAGAAACATGGGACCACAAGAATTACCTAGAATGTATAATTTTGTTACTTAAACGTTGTGCCAAGATAACAGAAAAATTAGTTAATGAGTGAATATATATATATATATATATATATATATATATATATATATGAACACATATAGCACAACACAATTTCACACACACGACACACACACAAACACACACACACTCACACACACAATTTCAGAACATTAGCTGTATTGGTAAACCCATTTATTTTTGTACTTGCACCAAATTAGATATGCTGGAGTTGGTACACTCAGAAAAGGAGAAAGGGGCTAGGAGTGTTGAAGGTGCATGGGATAGGAAAAAAACAGCCCCCTGGGTTTTTTTCATTGATGCAGGAAAGTTTTTCTCAATGACCACAAATTTTAGAACCTTAAATTGATCACTTGTCACTTTGATTATATTCAAATAAAGAACAAAAATTAAGTTAAAAAGAATCGTTCTTTATACCTGCAATGGTAGCTTTGCTCGCAATAGCTCAATAGAAAGGGAGTATCACATTTGGGGGTGGGGTGCGTGGTGAAAATAAAGAAGCCAACATGCAAAATAAGAGTGATCAGTAATCGTATTCTGTCCAGACAGCTTAACGAGATTCTGGAAATAAAACATCAGGAATATATTATGAAATGAGCAGCCTAAAATTATAAGTCAGTTCCTTTCTCTTTTGTTCCCATGGTTTCATGTGACATTATATTCTACAAAAGGGGAAACATACTACTCAAAATAAGCCTGGTTCAGGATGAGTCTTTATGTATAGAAATTACAACTCATTGTTAAATGAAAAATGGTTATGCATGAATGCTATTCATAGAACCCACTAATATAACCATATGCTGTCTCCTCAGTGCAGTTTTATTAACCAAGTATGTACTATTCTTAAAATTGTCTGAGGCTTTATAAACAAATCAGCAGGCTTTTAATTCCATTGAAGTCTGATAATACCCGTTCAAGATTTCTTAGATATCAGGTGATTCTAGAGGGATGCGGGGGGGGGGGGGAGGCCATTCTGATCAGTGAACACAGATAAAATCCATCACATTGGGAGCAATTTGACTCCTAAGATGATTGTATGTCTGAGGACCAAGACTCAGTTGTGGTATGCTACTTCTTAAAAAAGATATTTTGAAGTTATGCACATTATTTGCCTAATTTGCAAAATTGTGGTGAGTCAAGCAGGTCTGACCCAATACAGTACACTTTGGCTTCTTTTGCCTTCTTCAGATAAGTATCATGTGGGAAATGCTACCTAAAATGGGAAGACCTAAGTAATAATAATAATAATAATAATAATAATAATAATAATAATAATAATAACATCTTGCTAAATGTGAGGTTGGAGAGTACTCTTCTGAATTTATGTGAAGGTAAAATAAAGCTGGGGATCAAAATGACTCACTGTTTCACAGAATGGGACACTGCAGTTTAGATGGGACCGCCTTGGACCAATAGACCTGGACTCAAACTTCTGAACCTGGGTCTATCATTATCTGTGACACTACGCAGGTCATTGTCCTTCAGTTTCTTTATATATGATACCTAATATGAGAATAATAATTACTTTGTACTTCAAATGCATTTCATGATGATCCTGTAGAAAAATACCAAGGAAGAGAATGGATGAAAAAAAAAAACCCTACAATAATGACAGAAAAAGACTGGACATGAGCAGGCAAATCAGAATAAAATGTTGGACCTGAAGATCTGGATAAGGAAGGGTAAGAAAGACAAACTATGGAATGGAGTCAAGAGAGTGAAAACCAGGATTCTCAAATTATGCTAATTATTAATGTGGAAAAAAGGGAGAATTAGAAGCTCCTGAGAGATGAGGAATTAATGCTTAAAAGGGAAAAGAGGAAAATGGAGTAATGAAAAAGGGAAATAAAAGAGCCTACTTTGTGCTCTCTGGTATCCACTGATTTCCCAAGACCGTGAAGAGGAAAAAAAAAAAGATCCTCAGTCAGACACTAATCAAAGTGTTCTATTGCGTATTTATAATTTTTATATCTTTACATTTAGAACATGTTTATGTCTCTCTTATTTGATATAAAAGAACAGACCAGAGGATCTTAATACTTTTGTAGAGTTGTAAACAGAGAAAGATGCAAAGGAGCCAGCAATGGCCCATGTAGGGATTAAGTTATGAAACTTAGACTAAAAAGACACAGGAAATATTTCCAAGACACATTTTTGCAATGATTCAAATGTCAGGGTGGTGTGATGTAAGCTTGGGAGATAGTACACTGATACATTCTCGAAGATTTGGGGAAAATAATCAGTAATGCAAGGTGCAATTTGTAACGGCACTGTTACAAAGACCCAAAATAAAGATTGTTTACGTGTTCTATTAGAAATGAAATATTTGCGAGACAACAGCTTTTTGTGTTCAGTAAGTGCTACAGTTTTGGAATGCACCAAAAAACGTAATGAACTGACATGAAGTCAGCATAAAATGATACCTCAGCTAAGGAAGACCTGAAAAATTGGATAGCTAAAATAAACCATATGTTCTTGATCCTTTAACCACATAAATCTAAGAGGAAAATAGATGAGTCAGTGAGAGGAATAGCAGCTAGCAAGATCAGATGAATAAACAGCTGGTTGGTGGACTTCACTGGGAGATTGGCTTCTTGGCTACACAGGTTTAGTTACTTGAAATTGAAAGAGATATACAAAGACTTGCAGGGGAGAGAATCTACTGGAGTGTGTAATTGTATTTGTGTTGAGTAGTGTTGTATAATCACCACACTGGTCAGAAATGCCTGATGCTGTCCAAATGCCAACAAGGAAAGAGTGCATGTTAATGGAAGTGAAGAGGAGTGGAAAACAGCATATTCCCCGGAAATACCCAGCACTTTGTTAACTCATGTCCCTTCCCTGCCCTTTTATTTGACTTTATAAACTCAGTGCCTAGCCCTGCTTAGTACACAAAAGGTACCCAATAAATGTTTTTTGAAAAATGAATCTCTCAAACATACTGATATTACCAACCCAATAAAAATGTTTTGAAAATCATTGATATTGGTCATCTTTACCAATACAATGGAGAACATAAGGCATTTCAGACAAGTGTGATAATTATAAAACTACTTGAAACTAATATGATTACACATTCCAGAAGATGCTTTTCCCTGCAAATCCAATTTTGGATTCATTTTCCCTTATATCAATACTATTTGAATAGATCAATACATTTTCATTATGCTTAATTTTTAACATTTTAAATAAGTATATTATTACTCTTTCTTAGTTCAGGCTGCTACTAAAAAAAATACTGGGTGGCTTATAAACAACAAACATTTATTTTTTGTGGTTCTATAGGCTGGGAAGTCCAAGGTCAAGACACTGGCAGATGCTGTGTCTAATGAGAGCCAGCTTCCTGGTTCCTAGACGGCCATCTTTTTGTTGTGTCCTCACATGGTAGGATGAGCTAAGGACCTCTCGGGGCCTTTTTATAAGGGCAGTAATCCCATTGAAGAGGGTTTACCCTCATGACCTTATCACTTCCCAAAGGCCATACCTCCAGACACCATCACATTGGGGATTCAGTTTCAACATATCCATTTGGGGAGGAAAAAATATTCAGTCCATAGCATTCTGCTCCTGACACCTTCCCCCCAAAGAAAAATATCATGCCTTTTTGCATGCACGATGCATTCATTCCATTTAAAGAGCCTCAAAAGTTTTAACGTGTTCCAGCATCAACTTTAAAGCCTGAGTCCAAAGTCTCATCTAAACATCATCTGAATCAGATATGCGTAAGATTCAACATATGATTCATCCTGAGTCAAACAGCTCTCCAGCAATAAACCTGTGAAATCAAACAATTACATGCTTCAAAAACATAGTGGTAGAACAGGCATAGGACAGACAGCCCCATTCCAAAATGGACAATTAGGAAACAAGGAGTGACAGTACCAAACAAATCCGAATTCCAACAGGGCAAGTTCCATTAGACCTTAAGTTTCAAGAACATCCTCCTTGGCTCAGTGATCTGCCTTCCAGGCCCACTGAGGCAGGAGTCCTGCCCCTACAGATTTGCAGAGCAGAGACTGACCCCCAAGGCTCTGGGTGGCCCTATCCCCATGGCTTAACCAAAGGCCCCATCTCAACTCTCTGCCTGGACCCTCCTCCAAGGCTGGGGTGCTGTGCCCACAATTCTCCTGGGGTTGGGTCCAGTGCCCAGTGGCTCTGACTTGCATCCTTTGAAATCCAGGTGGAGGCAGCTAGGTCCCCACAGCTTGTACACTCTGCAGAGACTGAGGTGACAGCAGTATGGACACCCCCAAAGTTTGCCACCTGCACTTTCCGGAGAAGCTGCCTGGCTTGCCAGAGCTGTGCTGGGGCCACAGCGGAACATGTTGATGGAATGCTGGAGCAGAGCCAGAGATACGAGGTAGGGAGCATGTGCTGAGGTCCCACATGCACCAAGAGCCCTACTTCCATTGTCTTGAACAGTAGCTTCCAGCTCTGTCTAGGTGGCTGACAGATCTCTTTATCAAACAGTTGTTTAGCCACACCCTTTAGTGCAACAGGCTTTCTCATACTTTACAAATTGGATACACTGAGAATTTTCCAGATCTTTAAATTCTGCTTCCCTTTTGATAAACAGTTCCATCTTTAAATCGTTTCTCTCTTCTCGCATTTTACTATAAGCAGTCATGAAGGTCCAGGCCGCTGAGTCAACACTGCCTAAAAATAGCTTCAGCTAAATATCCAGTTTCACCACTCACAAGTTCTACCTTCCACAAAACACAAGGATATGAACACAATTCAGCTAAGTTATTTGCCATTTTATAACAAGGATGGCCTTTCTTCCAGTTTCCAATAGCATGTTCCTCATTTGTGAGGTCTGTCGGAATGGCCTTCACCATTTATATTTCTACCAACATTCTGTTTAGGATTGCTTAGGTAGTCTCTAAGAAGACGGAGGCTTTCTCTACAGCTGCCCTCTTTCCTTTCTGATCTCTCACCAGAGTCATGCTTAACTACTTGTTTAAGGCAATGGAGGCTTTTTCTAGTATATACCTCAGAATTCTTCCAGCCTCTACCCGTTACCTAGTTACCTAGTACCTTCCACACTTTTAGGTATTTGTTATAGCAGCATTCTACTTTCTCCATACCAATTCCTATCTTAGAATTTGGGGAGAACACAAGCATTCAGTCCACAGCATACTATTCATGACAGCATATGTGTGAACCTCTGGTTATTATCTGTGACCATTGTAAATCTAAAAGACATTCCTGCTTATCTGCTGTTTGCTGAGTGAGCACAACCTGCAACCAAATCTCCTGTCCTTTGGCCAGTCTGGCCTGGATGATCCTAGTTCAGAATCACATACACTGACCCGTAACTACATGGAGTCTCAGGGATGGAGTATTCAGTCCTTGGAGTTCAGGGTTTAGTGGTAGATTTATTGCATTAATGGTCCAATTCATCACCCCTTTGCAACCTCTCTCATCAAGAAGAGAAGTTTGGTTCCTCATTTCTTGAATCTTGGGCTAGCTTTGTGATTTACTCTGGCCAATAAAACGTAATAGAAGTGAAGAATGTGCTAGTTCTGAGCCTTTGACCTCAAGAGGCCATGTGTATTTACTTATTCTGACTCTCACTCGCCTGCCTTTGCCATGAGAACCTGCCTAGCCGAGCCTGCTGGACTATAGGGCATGTGTGGTAGCATCGTGCCTCCATCACTGCAGCCAATAGCCAGACATGAAATAGCCTGGTCAACGCAAGAACTGCCCAGCTGAGCCAAGACTAAGTCACTGATCTGCAGGCCTGTAAGCTAAATAATTACTTCTTATTTTTATGCTTCATTATTGTGACCATAGAAATCTAATAAAGGGTTTCAGTCAAGCCCTACTTAAATTATACCCATATCAATTTAACAAGCTCATCTCATTGCTGATTACTCAATACCCGGTCAAGCTTTTATACTTGTTTTTCACATATAACTTACAACACTGGTTGAAATATCTGCCAAATATATTGCGTTCTCCAGCTGGTCCTTCTGGTCCATTTGAGGAAATGATACTAAATATTGAAACAAACACTTTGCCATGAGACGTCTTATGTGCTCAGTGGCTTGGCAGGCCCCTGCCAAACAATAAGCTTGGAATGTCGAAGAATTCTTAGGAACTTATCAACTTGACCAAACATGGGCAAAATCAAATTCATAACAACCAGGAATTAACAAAATAAGACCGTGTGTAATTTTTTTAAATAGTTACATAAATCATTCCAGACCTTGACTAAGAACTGTATTTTTAAATTGATAATAATCGAAATCCTTGTACTTTAACATCTTAATTCCCACTTTGTCTCCAGATAACACTTATATTTCAAAAATAAATAATACAAATACATTTAGTAAAGAAGTTTGAAAACTCACACATAATTCCTTGCCTACTTACCTATTTCATTCAAGGAAAGCACATTTGAAACAAGATGCTTAGCTTTCCCAAGGAAATGCCAGGTAAATCTTTAAATAGAATGTAAGAATATACATATATATATATATATATATATATATTCAGGATGTACAGTAGAGCCCTCAAGAGACTACACTCTGAAAGTGACTTTTAGACCAGGAAACTGGAAAGGGAATACTGGAGGCCCTCCCCACATAAAGATGACTAAAAAATAAAAGAAAAAATATGGCAATAAAATGAAAACTTCTCTTCTTCATCTTTCTGGCAAATCTTCAAGCCTATTTCAAGGAGGAGGTATCTGGTTTAATGTTGAAATTCTTTAACTTATTATCGCTTTATATATTTGCTAAAATAAATAGAGCTGTCTAACAAGGCAATTTTGGGAAAGCAGAATAGTGATCAGCTAGCTCTGGACAAAGTTGAGATAGTATAGTTTGGGCCAGAGGAACAGTCTTTTGTATTTCATTCTTCCACACCAGCATCCCTTCTCATAGCTTTATGAACATGGAATTAGTAGAAGATTAAGCAGACACTAATATGCTATATCTACCTCTTCTCATCCATACCATCTAATCTTACTCTTTGGAAAAAGTTCTTAGAGAAAGCATTAACACTAAGGGGTAAGTGACAGATATGTCTGAATTGATTACCCTTCTTGAATGTTTTGTATTTTCATTTTAAACTAAAGCAACTTCTGATATCGGCATTTCAGACATCCACAAATCATTATAGTAGACAAAACTCACACATTTACCAATTTACTAATGTATACATTATGTTTACCTCTACAAAAAAACTGGCTTTGGATGGTTATATTAGAGATAGGTTTTGTGAGTTTACTTGGGATGGAGGTTCCACAGAAGGATACATCATGAAGAGCAATGTACATCGGTCAGGAAGCTATGAGACATTATCATTCTTTATTATCTTGTCTCATTATTTTTCTTCTGTGTCACTGAGTTCTTCCAAATCTGATCTACAATCCTTCATTCCCATATCTTACGGAAAGGCTCTGTGTCACACATAACTTCTGGTATATGGCAATTTCTGTCAAATACAAACATTACAATGTGTCCTCATCCATCTTATTCACCAGATCTGGAACCGTGAGACTTCTGGCTCTTCCCCAAAGTCAAAATGACCATGAAAGGTAAACATTTTGAATTGATTCAGGGACATCAAGGCAGCCGTGACAGCACAACTAAAGACACTCACAAAAGAGGACTTATAGAACTGCTACAGAAAGTGAAAAGAATGGTGGGATAAGCGTGTTCCAAGTGAGGGGGAGTATTTTGAGGGGGACTAATGGCAATGTGTCTTTTACTGTAATAACATTTTTTTATTTAAACATTCACCATATTGTTTGATCACATCTTGTAAATTAATCTGGGTATTCAAGGTCTCATCTTTGATCTCAACAAACATCCTAAATTCCCAGCCTCCTTGCCAATTACTTCCTAATATGACACCTCTTCTTCAACCAACATATTTGCTCCCATGAACATAAACATGCCCAGAACTTTTTTGTTACGCATGCCCAAATTACTCTACAGACAGAGGTCTTCCTCTCTATACATCCAAATCTCTCTCTTTCTAAACAGCTCAGATCTCATCTCTTTCTTTGAATTGATGACAACTGAAACCCTAGCACTTTTAGTGTTTAACTGCCCATTTTATATTTCTAGTTAACACTGATATTTAAAGAATGAAATTCCAAGCCATGCAAATGTTTAGTCAATAAGTTTTAAAACTTAACCCAAAACTATCTCCCTGTTTATCTATTCTAGCCTAGGAACACATTCAGAAACAGGTAGTTAGATTTCTCATTGAAAAGTGGCACATTCCAGACAAAGTCTGTCTGAAGTGACCTATCCTTTCTTTGGATTTCTACAGCAATAATTGTATAAAAAATTAATTTGACTTCTATATGGACTGCCTTTGATATCTTCTCTATGCTCTCTTAAACAACTCTTTAAATGTTATTTAGGTGCAGCCAGTTAACTCAGTGCTCACAACACCAAGGTTGCCAGTTCAATCCCCACATGAGCCACAGAACTGAACTACATTCTCCACATCTAGATTGAAATAGCTACTTGAATTGGAGCTGATGGGTCCTGGAAAAACACGCTGTTCTCCAATTAAAAAAATTATTTAGCTACTGTATTTAAATCTCATTTATGCAATTACCTCAAGAATTTTTGGAGAGCAGAAACTATAATGTTTTGGGGTTTTTTTAAAGATTTTTATTGGGGAATTAGGGAAAGGGGAACAGACAAGTTGCTGTCCTTTTGTTCTTCAGTCTAGTTGTAGAGGACGTTGCTTCACTGGCCCAAGTTGGCATCATCATTGTACTCTTCCCGGGAGAGGCAGATCAGTCGCTGGCTTCTGGACAGCCACTTACAGCAGCTGCTGGCCGCTCAGGCCGGCTGCTGGCTACACACGGTAGCCAATGGCAACCCACCTGTCGTCATGGGCGACTCATGGCAGCCCAGCTCCAGGTTGAGCTGTTGTTCAGCATCTTAGCTGTAGAGGGCAGTGTCACTGGCCTTCAAATGTGGGATCCGAACCGGGGCCCTCTGGCATCCCAAGCCAGCTCTTAACCAACAAGCCACTCAGCTGGCCTGAAACTATAATGATTTTAATGTTAGCCCATATGGAGATATCCACTCAGTAGACAAATCGTAAGTATTGGCTAGTTTCACTCTTTTTGAAAGCAAACCTAAGAATTTCTTTTATATGTAACCCAAGTATGCTTATGTATTATATCATTAAGAAGAAACTTAACTCTTCTCTTTTTATCTATGGAATAAGTACAAGAAAAAAGTCAATAGGAAGATTGTTCAGGAATATAAGAATTATAAATTATTATGGTTCTATTCATATTAAAATTAACATTTTTTCTGACTGTATTTCTCATGCCTTTCTCATTAAGTGGTTTTTAATAAGTTCCTAGTATAAACATCCCTCAATTTAAATAAAGTTTATTTCAACACTGCTAATAAATATTAATTATAAATAATTTTAAACTAATATGCAATAATTATTTCTGATTGAAATATTCAGCTACAGAAAAATGATTCAACATTTGTTTCCAACAGCCGAGAAGCCAGCAGTTTTCCTCTAACTTAAAAAGAGAAAACCTCTTTTTTGCAAGGAAGTCTGCTAGCCCAAATCTCATTGTGAGTAATAGGAGACATTCACTTTGAAGTTATGTATCACTTCTTTAAAAATCAAAATTATTGACTGGGAAAATTTACAAAAGAATAGTATTGATCAATGGACTATGTGTTCAATGATAACATCATATTAATCAAAATGAAAAGCAACTTGGGTGTAATGAAACAAAAAATAGCCAACAACTGATTTCAAATAAATATTAAATTATTTTTCCCCTCTGGCTAATACAAGTTGCAATGTATTATCTCTGAATTTAAATCAATTTTTCTTCTCATGCCACTGTTAACAGTGTTTTTTAAGCTGTGATGTTTTTTGAATCACTTAAAGAAAATAAAAATTGTACCTCGTAGGGAAGAAATTAATGCAATTATGGAATCACTGTTAAATCAAAACGAAACTTTGAATTCTGGCTTAGCTTAATATTTTCCCAAATCTTTTTTCCAGGAATATATTTTAGACTACCCCTTAAAAGAGATAATCAATTTGCCAAAGATAGGTTAATCTCTCTAGGATATAATAACATACCAGGCTTTCAGGTTTTGTTGCTGTTTTTGACAGGCTGGACTCCCAGTTGCAGTAAAAGTCACATCAGCTACAGTTAGGGGAATTCTATGTTGTTGAGTCCTTGTATGCATGACCTCAGTATCAGTTATTATGATCGCTTCATTCATGAGCCCACTAAACAAGCACTGATTGGGTGAGGAAAGGTGATTGACACTCATAGGGTAATCTTATCTGATTCTTGAAAAACTCCTCCACAGAAGGTTCCTTTTGGTGAGTTTTACTGAGGGCACACATGTTCTCATACTTTGGACTCACTCCAAGAGGTCCATCCACATTTCTCTTGCCCAAACCAATTTGTCACTAGTCCTCCTGTCTTATTCTTTCTAAATCCCTGAAAGTTCAATCCAGTCATCAGCCACTACACACGAATTGGTGTAGATTTGTAGTCTTCTCACTAAAAGGCTTTCCCTTTCCCTTCAATGCTACGCCTCACACAGGCTGTATAGTAAACCAGTCTTCTGCCATCAGGTGCCAGCAATTGACTTATCACCTTTAAAGCAGACTAAAATCTCCCCTCCCCTTAAGTTAACTGTTCACAGGAATACCCACTTAAGGCCATTTGGGAGGATCAGAAACAGCCATAGGAGGAAGTGCATTGGGAAGGCATTGTACTGTCAGAATCTAAGAAATTCTGGATTTCATATTTACCACTTCAATTTGTTGATGGAGGACTATTCACCATACTTGATTTTATGCTTGGAGAACAAGATAGAAACAGTTTTAGGAGCTCAGGTTGCAGTCACCTGCTTGCAGTCTCTACCCTATACCAGTAACAAGCTAAGAACAGTTAGCTAAAGAAGGCATGGCCTTACAACAGAACCTTAGAGTTCTCTACTGTAGTACTCTTATTAGGACTTGTATGTGCTTTATACAACATATCGGTCTGCCAAAGATATCACAAGCCCCATTGGATCTGTTGCTTCATAAGAGCCAAGGAGAGAACTGTTTGTACCGTAACCTAGATCTGCTGGAGTGCCTTCCCTTGCTCTGGCCCCACTCCTGTAAACAGTTTTGTAAGTGGTTCACTTGATAAACGTGTAAGAGCCACATATCCACATGTGTTATATATTAACCCAAATAAGTCCACAAACTACTGCATCTCTTCCTTATTAGTATAGGAAAAAGAGGAGCCCTGGTAGACTTTTACATTGGATGCAATATCTCAACAAGTTCCAGACCATTGGACTCCTCAAAAATTTAAATAGCAGATATCTAAATTTTATGTGATATATTTTTCATCCTCTTTCAAATGTAGGTATTACCCAGAAATTTATTTTACTGCCACTACATAGCCCTAGCAACATGATTGATATAATATACAAGCATTATACCCAAAAATGATAAGAAGATAATAATAGACCAGTGTGCTAGATATCCTAAGGATGATGAGATGATAAAAAACCCCTGAGCACTAAATGATGGCACAGAGCTAGAAGATTAACAAATATAAAGGTGAAAGTTTATCTCTACCAAGTCAAAGCAAATTTCTTCTGGTGATATTGCTACAGAGCAAACCAACCTCCACACATGTGTTGATTTGCCCCACTAAAAAGAGCTATAAATAAAGGAGAACCATATGAAATAGCAGCTAAATGGAGTCATGAGATGCTTATAAATATTACAATTTATTATCATTCCCTAAGATCTACCCACCTGTCTTTTGTATAAAACAAGCAGGTAATGGGGCCATGCTAGAAATCATCACAGTTGGGCTACAATCTTTATGGTGGTCCTCATTTCTGAAGTCCCTCAGTGAAGTAACATTGCTTTTGACATGTCATTTTATTAGGAGGCACACTCCACAGGTTTCCTCTTTGCCATTCCCACTATAGTAGTCTTAACAGCATGTGTCAGGGAAAGATTGGAGAATCTGCTATTTTCTGAGCATATCTCATCAAATTATCAACACAGGAACGAAGTAACTAATCAGAGCATATATTTGGGGCTCACTGGACACAACATGAAATATCTTTGAACAAAATTTCATTTATCCTCTGACATCTACCTGATCAGTAGATCATAGTGACATTTTGGTTCCTAAGAATTGGTCTTAGACTCAATCTACCTCCAATAGCCCTTCAAAGTCCTGGATATTTCACTTTCTTCAGTGTGCAATAGCCACAGGTCTTCTCGTGGAGGGCTAGAAGGAAGACTTAAATAAGTATGTGTGATATTTACACAGGATGTTTTTTTTAAAGGTACCCGTCTCCTTTATTCAGGGAGCTCTGGCTCTGTGGCAGAACTCAAGGCGTGAAAGCCATGTTCAGCAATCCTTGGGTTCTATATTGTTTTGATAGAGATTAAGTGGGCTTTCAGTGCCCTGACCATTTATTTTGATCCCACTACTCCATGATCACTTAGCCAACATCGAAGATCACTGTAAGCCTGACCAGCTAATAGAATAACTGTGTTCACCTTGCCTCTGGCATGTAAGCAATGTGTTTGGCCTCAACTCCCATGGAATCTCAACATCTGCATTGAAATCAGAGAGCCCATCCCAATGATAATGGCAAACATGCACAGCTCCAGCTCCATCCCCAGAGAATATCATCTACAGCACTTTTCAGAAATTCTTATGCTCTTCTCACTAATTTATGTCTAATAGCTGAATGAAGGTAATGACTTCTGGCCCTCTTGGGGCAAGTAAACATAAACTACTGTAACATTCCTATCTCTCTATGAATTGGGGTTCTTTCTCCTATGTTACACAAAAGAATTCCTGTCATCTCAATTTTACTTAGCATTAACGAGCACTAAGACTATTTCCTAAAGAGATATTTTTTCCAATGTAAAATTCTTTACTCTGCAAAACTATCAGCTAGTGTGAGTGTGGAATAATACGAAATTTATCAGACATTTAAGTATCAACAAAGTTACATCTATGAACCCATGATTAGAGAATTAATGGAAAATATGCTCTACCAAAATAAATGAATAAATAAAAAGATGGAATATAGAATCAGAAGATCAAACAGAAGAAATATTTAGGATGATGGTGGAAGTAGAGGTCAGAGGAAAAGGGTTGTGTACCGCATAGAGGACAACTTCTTCAGGCTCAAGCAGATCAGGCAGCTCTGAGAGAGATTTTATCTAAAACATGAACATATCACTTGGATATTTGATGGCTATTAAGGCTTGAACTAAGAATAAGTATACATAAAACTAAACCGAAAAAGCTAGCAAAGCATTTAACAACTCCATCTTGGAAGGGAAAAAAAACAATTATGGTATATCTTCAGTCTCATCACCTGTGATTAGTCTTTACATAGTCATAATAATGTAAATCTGAATACCAATCTGACTAAAATAATGATATAACTATAATAACAGAAAGGCATCACAGGAAAAGAGAGTGTTAAAGATAATGAGGCACCATAAAGGCAAGCTCCATCTTATCTTTTATATCAATAGTTAATACCACAAGATTAATAGGTTGCAAAATAAGAGTTTTAAGGGATCAGGAAGTAAAACAGTTGAAAGCGGTTATCTGCCAAAAAAAAAAAAAAGGAGGAGGATAGGGAAGAGTGATAAAGGACCGTTTATGTCACAAGCAAGCCTTGTACAATAATTTGGACATTTCAATCATGGGCATGAACAAACCTGATGCAAATAAATTCCCCTTTGCTTAAGGGGAAAATGATCATAAACAGGTATAATATAGGTATCTAAAATGTATTGAGTGCCAAGCGAATTTCATCTCATTTAATCCTTACAAAAACTCTGAGATAGACATTACTTCTGTTAAAGATGAGAAAATTGGGATTCAGAAAGATTAAGTAACTTACCCAGTGGCTAATATTTAGTCAGTAGTGGAACCAGGAATCAAACATGAAACCATCTGGCACCAAAATCATTGTTCTTTTTATTATAAATGCATCACTCTCAGCAAAATATCTTTATAGAATGACTAAAGAAGTCCTAGGTTGAGCCTGTAATGAGTGAACTGTCAATGTATTACAAAGAAAAGAAGTGTATCTTTAGCTGGAGGAACAATGAAATGTATGCTGAGAAAGTCTAAGAACAATTGGCCTGATTGTAATAAGGTCATGTTATAAAAAAGGGAGGACTGACATGGGTGAGCTTTAATGCAGAGATGGCACATTAATATCGGGGTGTAGAGAGGAATAGAGAACACTCAGGCCATTATGCTACTTTATAAAAGTAGACTTCTTTACTTATAAAATTAGACTTCTCTGACAGAGCAACAAACACACATCCATCTGGAAAACTCCCTTGTCATAAGAACAGATGTTTAAATGACCCACAACAAGAAAAAAAAAAGTAAATACAAAATAAGATCTTTTGCCAAAGCAAATTGTTATAACAAGAGCAGCAATTGCTGCTTGCACAGCCAGGAGACTGTCTGCTTAACTAGGCTACAGCATGGAGAGGCTTCTCATGCCAAAGTGAGCCCATTTCCATGCAATAGACCCACCTTTAAAAACACAACCACAAATAAAAACAAGCAAATACTTCTGCCTTCTTCTATGGAAGTTCTAATCTAACAGCAACCTAAAATTGTTCAGAAAAGCAATAAATTGGATTTTGATCAAAACATTCTTGCCAGGTTTATCTTGAGGTTTACAGGATAATAAAAGTATTAGAGTTTTTACCATATAGACTTAGAGTCTAAGAACTCTTTAAAAGGCTATTTCCGAAGTCTCTTTGACCTTCTTTGGTCTTTGTCACATCATCTTCATGAAAAGGAATGTTATATAATTGTGGGCTTAGGCTGTATTGTTTTGGATAATATTCTCTATGGACATACATTATGAAGACAGCATGTACAATTGTTCATATAATTATCACATAAAGCCTTCAGCTTGTTAACATAGTGGTGTCAAAGCAAATTGCATGGATGGGAAAGGGCTGCAGACGTCCTGCCAGTTATTCTAAGTACTATTACAATAAAATCCTAATGACTTGGATAGTTAGATTAATAACATACTAAGAAAAAACATTTGACTTTTAAGAGGAATTAGTTTGAAGTTACATTACACTATCATGCAATTCTGGGGGATAATCTAACAAAGACCCTGTCTTATATGCTCAGATCCTGACTTGGCATGCTGAAAGAGAAATATTATTCAAGTTTTTGCCTATGACCAACTTTTAAAGAAGACAATTATGATTTCAGCTATTTGAGCAGAGGAGAGGTTCAGCTGTTCACACATTAGTCCCAATAGATGAGCTGTTACCTAGGTTTGAAAGACAAATCTCAAATAGAAAAGAAAATGATATATGCTAGGAAAAAAAATCTTAATTTTTGCCTCCATCAAGGTATATGAAGAATGATAATTTAGCCTAAAATATCTACATGATAGAAGCATGTTTGGAAATTATGTTTCTAATAAAGTCTTCTTAGGTGTGGATGTCTGTTCTTTTTGTTGATTTCACAATTTCTCAAATATGCTATGGAGAACAAATGCTGAATGCCAGGGTCATTCAAAGCTTCAGCAGAAGTGAAAAATAAATGTGCCCCAGGAGACCTTTTGCAGCCCTAGAGTAGAACTGGGTCAAGAACTCACACCCTCCCTTTCACTGTTTTGAGTATCAATATGAATAACTCAAAGATCATGGGTGGAGTCTTATATTCATGTCTCCAGGCTGATAAAATCATCTCTGACTCATATAGAGGTTCAGAACTAAATTTTTAATTTTCCACACCCATACATACTTAACTCTCATTGGATTCTCCTGAGATTATTACATTAGTCAGGCTCTTTGAGATGACAAGGAACAGAGATATGGCAAGTTTACCCTGAGTGATGGGAGTTCTTGTAAGAAAACACCCAAAAGCAGGTGAACAAAGGAAACTATCTCTGTAGCACTCACGTGGATTTCTGCTTCTCTGGGTTTCTTCAAGTGTCTAACCAATCTACTGTGTGATTACAATATTTCTTTGAAAGAAATTTCTTTGAAAGAAAATATCCAGTTGGGTCCATTATGCAGAACTCAGTGAAGAACATCCCTAAAAGACAGGGTTCTTGATCTATCTAGACCGCATCCCAGATCACCAAGTGCCCAGCTGGTAGCTAGCTGCCATTGGCAATCACTAAGAGAGAAATAGCCTTCGAGCTGCTTTGCTAAAAAGAGGGCTGGGGATATTCAGATACTCAGAGTGGCGTGGCATCCAAAGCAGTTTAAGGCCAGGCTCTGCTTACAGACTGTCTGATTTAAACCCTGAAATTTACCACATCTAAGTCCACAAAGCTCATGGAAGTTATTTGATCTTTAAGCCTCAATTTCCTTACCTGTAAAACAAGTAGACTTGTATTACATATTTCATAACAGGTTGTATGGATTAAATGAGATAATTTATTGTAAAGCCTCTAGCATGGAGACCAGATAGTATAATTGCTCAGAAAAAGGCTGTTAAACATGCATAAATGTTAATCCTTTGACTATGTATTTGCATACCACTAAAAATCTCAAGGGCCACAAGGAGCACACACACAATATTTGGGTAAGCACTACACTTGAGAACCTTGAAACCCTGCTATGAATCCTTCCGTAAGGTGAAACTATTGCCCTTTTCGAGGATGATTCTATTTTTTGGTTCTATATGAAATGTCTGTATATAAGATTTGCTGAAAACAGGGTGCATTGTAATAAGCCTAGATGGTTCATGGGTTTAGAAACAATTTTATTTTATTAAAGTAACATAAAACAAACAAAGCTAAGATATATGCATATCTTACTCTTTTTTTTAAGATTTTATTGTGGAATTGGGGGAGGGGGACAGCGCTGGGTAATCGGGAGAAGGGGAACAGACAAGTTGCTGTTGTTTTGTTCTTCAGTCTAGTTGTGGAGGATGTTGCTTCACTGGTCCAAGCTGGCACCATCATTGTGCTCTTCCGGGGGAGGCAGATCAGTCGCCAGCCTCTGGACGGCCGCTCACAGCGGCTGCTGGCTGCTCCCACTGGCTGCCGGCAACCCACGGCAGCCCAGCCCCAGGTCGAGCTGCCGTTCACCATTTTTAGTTGCAGAGGGCAGTGTCACTAGCCCTCATATGTGGGATCCGAACCGGGGCCCTCTTGCATCCCAAGCCAGTTCTTAAACAATGCGCCACTCAGCCGGCCCTGCATATCTTATTCTTAACATACAAAATCACATCCACAAATAGCATTATTGTTCAAGGACCCTTTCCTGTGAAGGAACAGAAATAAATAGTAAGAGTTCTTTTACAGTGAGCCCTGGTGCCCATGAGAAAGGTTGTTCAACCTCTGCTGTCACACAGGTCAGTAGGTCTATGCAACAAAGTGAATAAACTTGGGCCTTGATACCAGGCTGACCTGGGCATTAATTCCTATCTATTTAGCTCCGTGGCCTTGTGGAAGTTACTCAGTCTCTCAGAGTCTCAATTTCCTCAGGCCAATAAAACATATTCTCTGGGATGGGGCCCAGGAGTCATGTTTTTAAACTCCCAGATGATACCAATGTGAAGTCAACTTTGAAACGCCATGCTCTAAAGCTGATTCTCAAACTGTAGTATAAATCAGACTGCTGGGCCCCACCTCCTGAGCTTCTGATTCTGTAGGTCTGGGATGGGACGTAGGATTTGCATTTCTAACGAGCTCCAGGTGGTGCTGATGCTGCTGGTCCAGGGACCGCACTTTGAGAACCACTCTTACAAACTCATCAGATCTCTTCTTGTTCTCCTTGCATGGTATCTATGAATCATATCGATGAATGCCCATCCTGCTTCAAATCACTCACAATAAATCTCTCCTTTCCTAATATTTTATTTTCATTCCCAATCTCCACCATCCTCTGGCAGTATTGATGTTCTCTCTCTATGCCCATTAAATACTATTTATAATTATTTTAATCAAGGCTCCAAACCAGTTACATAGTTATAAGTCCATTATTCTTCCCAGTCTGTAAATTGCCTAAGGGCAAAACAACAAAAACAAACAAACAAAAAAACACACATGCTATTCATTTTTGTATTCCTGGCTTTAAGCAATATGCCTGGCACATAAAAATGGGAGCATAAGAAATGTTTTGTTGAACCACAAATAGCCCATAAGCCAAAAATACTTATCTAACATCTAATATCAGACCTGTTTGTCTGAAAAACATCAACTTGAATCAATGATGATGGGAAACTCATCACCATTTATCAGGATCTTCAGTTATTTTAAGAAATGTAAACAATTTTTGTTTGGTAAGAAGAAGTGTGTGTTTTATAGGCTTATTGCTGTGAATGTCTTTTCACACCTCTATTCTTCAGTCTGACCATGCACCTTTCCATCACCTACGCATGCTAAATGTGATAACCACACACACTGTGCACTGTGACAAAAATATACCTAATTTTCCAGTCAAGGGTTTCTGACTTTTTAAACAATATTAAAATAGAGCACATCAAGGTGATAGTTGGCCCTTTTTAGATCTGCAATCCAAATAAGTAAACAGGCTGGAAAACACAGCAGGAACTATTGAATTAGCCCAATGGGTCCCACTGATGTAATTGGCCCAATGTCTGTGGAAGTGTGTCAATTTAATAAGGTGGAGGCCAAGACTATGCCTGTTATCCTTTAACCTCAGGGCCTGTTTATAATTTGTTATTCATTAAACAGCTAGCTCTTTACCAGAAGGCCAAAAGCTGGCTATCTTTGCAGTGACATGGGGTCCTAAGTCCTGCTGCTGCTTGTACCTTCCTTGAGCAGACATTATTATAAGTAAGCTCAAGGAACAAAAGCACTCAAAAGAAGAAGAAGAAAGAAGAAGAAGAAAGAAGAAGAAGAAGAAGAAGAAGAAGAAGAAGAAGAAGAAGAAGAAGAAGAAGAAGAAGAAGAAGAAGATCATGACACTAAATGTGCCAAAGCCTAGTGAAGGCTCTGCAAAACAGTCTTTGCTAAAACAGTCTCTTGGTTATTGAGTCCCAAAGGACTATGGGGGAAGACTGTTTTGTTCTGTTTTTGTTGGTTGTGTGTGTGCGTGCGTGTGTGTGTGTGTGAGTGTGTGTGTGTGTGTGTGTGTTATTTATTTATTTATTTTATTTTATTTTATTTTTAGGATGGTGATGGTTAGGAAGGTTTAAAGACCAGACCTGGCAGGTAGAATATCCTGGGATCTTTTATTCCAAAGTGCAACAAACCCAGAAAAATTCAGAAAAGTGAAAGTGCCTGAAATGAAATGCTAGGGGAAAAAAAGACCCAAAAAACCAAACCTGTTAGCAGAGTGTCCTAGTCTTAAGAAAGAGAATTCAATTAGACTAATACTTCCTTCTAAATTTAAGGAGAGAATATGAATTTGCCTCCTTAATAAGACTGGTTGAAATCCTGCCTGTTAAAATTTCCTAGAAGAGTTATACATTCATAATTTCCTTACTATTATATGTTACCATCTTCTTAACAAATGATATTTCTGAATCCCCAGGCATGTTCCTCTTATCCTAATGATCCTCACCTGTAGCTTCAGTCCCTTGACAAATATTTTCTGCAGGACTACTATGTTTAAAACTCTATAACATTAAGGGAACACACACACACACACACACACACACACACACACACACACACTGGATTTGGCCTCTGTCCTCACACAAGCTTTAAGGCTCCACAACACATGATTAATTTGTTGTTGTTGTTGTTGTTGTTGTTGTTGTTGAATATTAGACTATCTTCATCATGAAGACATTCAGAATTAAGTTAAAAGTAGGCAACATCGACTAAGTAAGTCTGCTGATGGCCTCCGGATACTGAAAGACTGGTGGAGATGCAGAAAGGCAGTTTCTGTGAGGTGAGTAGAGTGCTTCACAAAGGAGCATACAGAATTCATCATCCTCACCACCAAGTAATCTCCTTCAAAAGGAAGGAGCTAGGAAGAGCAAAATCTTAAATTATTACTTTAGAATTATATGGAAATAAATTTATGGGGAGTATATCCACTTATATTTCTTTATTTTTATAATGTGGATCAGGTTAAAAAACTGGAGAATTGATTGCTAAGAACTTTTTAAGAACACATTCCATTGCTTTGTAGAAGACAGAAATAATTTTCCACTGTCACATAAAACAATCACTATCCTTTTCTTAAGGGTAAGTTTGATCATTACAAATTATAGTATTGTTAGTGATTCAGAATCGGTATCAACAATACAATGTTGCTATAAAAGCAATTTTCTGCTCATCAGAAGTCCTCTGCCCATGTAGCTCTTTGTAGAGCTGTGTTCTCTTAAGCTATTTAATTCACCTTCTATTTACCTCTGAGAAATGGGTTCTGCACATTTCTTTTTTATTTTACGGTAGTACATGCATAACCTTGATTCTCATGATATACCTGAGGCCAGAAAAAATCTTTTAATGTAATCAAAACTTAGTATATTGTAGCCTAGCACACTACATGTTGAAATATTTCATACTATACATAGCAAGTAGTCAAGGGTGGTTTTATCAAAACAGAGCAAAAATTTTCCCCTTGTTATTTTGGGATATTTCAAAAACGTGCCTCTGAGCTCTAGCACAGGGCTTGATTAATGCATGATTTCCTCTTTAAAATTAGAAACAGGAATTGAGAATGGAGCTTAATAATTTTCATTTGCTCTTCTTTTCCAAGCATTCTAATTAAGGTCTGGTTCCTCGACCTGATTAAGCAGCTCCTACATCTGACTGCAGTTTGCAGTTATCCCTGCAAGGCAGGAACTCAAGCTTATTTTGAGTGAATGGGAACAATCTGGGAAAGAACAATAAAGTGGGATATGCTGCAAAAGGGGGATTTATTTGGTTTGGGTTTTGCTCTTATAATTAGAATTTGCCATGTCTGTTGCAGAGTTCAACAACACAATTTAATAACAAATGTCGAAAATATTATTTGAAGTAAAACACCACAAGTTTATGACTCTCAGAGCACTCTGTCAGGGAGATCATAGTTTACATTGCTTTTCCCCTTGAACTCCAAGAGCAATATGATCTTCATTTTATATTTTATATTAAGAAAATGTAAAAGACGAGTGTGCTATCACTAGCCAATGTCTTTAATCTCTGATTCACTGTTGTCATAAAATAAATTCAAGTATATTTTTAGATCACTACAATGGAGAAACACATAAAGAAAAAACCCACTAATTATCAAACACGAATTTTCTCAAAACTATTTTTCTATTTGAAGATAACAGCCCTGGATTATTTCAGGACATTAATTTTTACGATATTGAAATATTGAAAAGTTGCACTGCGACATAGCCAGTGGTCATTTTATATTTCTGGCTAATATTCAACAAAATAGATCTAAGTTGTCCTATGTAAAAAGAAGTAAAAGTCAAAGCTTCTCTTAGGCACATCACATAATCATCCATGGGTTATACAGTTCTCTAGATGCCTTCCCCATCCTCATTTCCGAAATATATTTTTTAGCTACCATGGCTGTGCCAGGCTCAAGGGATTTCAATTCAGTGGGAGGCAAACCTGAACAACAGAGAACTAGACTTTCCTTACACATTCCTTTTCCCTATTTCACCGTTGTACTTATATGCTCCTCATTCCACCTCCCCACCTCATAATGCAAAGAATACCTACTTGTTTCATCTTGCCAGTAATGTGAACTCATCCCACCCAGTAACTTAAATAGTTCGCTTATATAAACTAATTCAGTGTCTTACAGAGTCCCTCTCTGGATGGCCCCACTGCCAAAAACCTCTATCAGACCATTATCCCATTGTTTCAGTGTTGGGTGATGGTTCTCTAGTGGTTTTCAGTGCTTCCGCTCTCTCTCTCTCCATGTCCACCTGTAAACAGGATTCACACTGCACTTCCTTAAATGCCACTTTGTTTACCTCATTCTCCCATTTAGAAATCTCAGCTATATTCAGATCCATCATCGGGGACCTTTAAATCCTACATGCTTTGCTGAGAGACTTCCTTCAAGAATGGCCTTCACCATTATTTTTTGTGTATCCAGATCCTATGAACACTTCACATCACCAGTGGATCGTGTTAGAATGCCATTTAGTAGATCTGAAGTGGAGCCTGAGATTCTGCTGTGATGTATTGCTGGTGGTGTAGACTACACTTCGAAAAGCAAAGATTTACACAACTGTTCCCTTTGGTCAGGGAAACACTGGTCTCTGGCAAGGGCTTATTTGACGGATCAGAAAAGAGAACTATAGATGATAAAAAATATCTGATTGAATCAGGTTAAGGACCAGGCAAACTTTAAGTTCTCAGCAAAAGTTATATAGCAATGTGTGGTTGATTGATAATTGTGTACCACAGAGTTGTTTATATCCTATATGAGTAAATAACCCTCAGTATAACAATTAAAATGCCTAAAACAATTGTCCAGTGTTTATATGCTACATAAAACGCAAATGCTAGCACAAGTAACAAGACCAAACTTTATCTGAACACTGTACTTCTGTCCTCCAGCCCTGTGCATCATGCATTCATTTGCTTTTGCTCAGCCTCTGCACTCCCACTTGCAGTGATTTGTAAGCCAAATTCTCTCCATCTGTTCCACTACCTAGAGTCCAGCACCCTGTAATGAACAGCACTTCTTGCCTGTCTTTAATCTCTGCACCACGGGAACTGCTAAAGTAATTCACTTCAAAAAAATCCTGGTGTGCGGCTGTTATAGGGTTCATATACTTTTATTTAAGCACTCTTTTGAAGATTCAAGATGGCAGAGGAGATAAACACTGTCCTGCAGACTTCCATGAACACATTAAAATTACAACTAAATTACAAAAAAAAAAAGAATCAACCTGGAGAACCATCTGAAGCCTGACTAAACAGAAGTTTTATAATTAAGGATCTAAAGAAGAAGCCACATCAAGACTGGTAGGAGGGGTGGAGAAGCGAAACAGGCTGGCCCCAAATCTGCATGTGGCAGTTGAGAATCAAGAGGACTATCTCAGCCGCGAAGGTTCCCCAGGGAGAAGCAAGGGACCACAGCTCCACACCAGCCTCCTCAATCTGTTGTACTGGTTCCAAGAAGAGGAAGCCCCCCACGACATCTGTCAGTGAAAACCACTGGGGATTCTGAACATCTGGGTGGGAAGGAAGGCTGCAGGAAAACCAGACACCCTGTTAAAAAACCTTCCACACAGACTGTCTCACTCTTGGGCACTCACCCTGGGCTCTGGCAAAGGGATGGTGACTCAGGGGCATTAGAAGAATATGGGGGAGCAGACTGAGGTATGTGGCTTCAGGAAGAGGACTGGAGGACAGTCGTCATTTTCCTTATGTGGGATCCTCCTCCCAGGCAGCTGGCAGGTGGGTACCATCTTTGCTGTGTTGAGCCCTCCCCTGCAGGCCAAATCTGAATCTGATTGGCTGGGTGAGCTCCACAGCTCCACCTGGCTGACTCACTGGGACCCTGGCCTACTCAACTCCCTCAACAACAGAGGCACTTTCTCCTCTAGCAGACAGCCCTGCCCACATTACACTATTTCTTGGAAACCTATCAGAGTTCGTGAGCCCAAGTTCAGCAGAGACTGGCCTTAGTGTGCTCTGAGACTTTTGCTGAGTGACTTCAGGCTCAGCACTGGCATTAAACCACAATCTACATTAACCTAATTTCACCAACTCTTCCCACTCTAGTGACTCCCTGAGACCCTGCCTCATCCACCTAAATCACAGAGGCTTTATTAGCAGCTGGCAGGTGGCAGCAGGCCTCGGGGTGTCTTGGCTTTTTGTGAAGCTACCCCAGGCCTGGTACTGGTGGCAGATGTCCTTGGTTTCCAGCATGGTCTCTCCCACATGCCTCCAACTTTAGCACAGGCAGTGAACAACCACCAATCACTTTATGGCTCTTACCAGGTAGACCCTGGCCAGTTGTATGCAGTAGGTAACCTGCTGCTCCTGCACCAGGGCCCCTCCCAAGAGGCGCCAGAACTAACATACTTAGAGGTTGGCTTCAGAGCACAAGGAGAGCACCACCCAATTTGCCCCACAAGTGGCACACAAAAACAGTGGTCTCAACTGGCACCAGAGCCCACTGGGGTGAATCCTACTCAGTGGAATAAGCCCCCTGCACAGCAGCCCATAAGATGTGTATGTAGCCAAACCCCACAGTCAATCAACCTGAGGTCCAATGCCACCCACTGATGTGCCAATAGCAATCAAGGCTCATCTATAACTGAGGACACACACAACCCACACTCCTGGAGCACCTAGAGCAGGTGGCCAGGAAGACTATGTCAGGGCCCCAGAGGACAACTACTACATAAGGTCACCCAGCCAAGACTGAGAGACATAACAGATCTACCTAATACATAGAGACAACACAGAGAGGCCCCCAAAATGAGAAAACAAAGAAATACAACCCAAATGAAAGAACAGGAAAAAAAACTCCAGAGAAAGAACTAAACAAAATGGAGGCAAGCAACCTACCAGAGACAGAATTCAAACAATGGTTATAAGGATGTTCAAGGAACTTAGTGAGAACTTCAACACAGATATAGCAAGCATGAAAAAGAACATAGAAACCATAAACAAGAACCAGTCAAAGTGAAGAATGCAATAACTGAAATGAAGAATGCTCTAGAAGGAATCACAAGCAGACTAGATGAAGCAGAGGATTGAATCAGTGATTTGGAAAGCAAGGTAGCAGAAAATACCCAATTGGAACAGCGAAAAGAAAAAAGAATCCAAAAAAATGAGAATAGTTTAAGAGGCCTCTGGAACAACATCAAGCATAATAAATTCACATGGTGAAGAAGAGCGAAAGCAATGGATTGAAAACCTATTTGAAGAACTAATGACTTGAAAACTGTCCTAACCTGGCAAAGGAAGTAGATATACAAGTCCAGAAAGCACAGAGAGCCCCACACAAGATGAACCAAAAGAGGCCCACGTCAAGACACATCATAATTAAAATAGCAAAGGTTAAAGACAAAGAGAGAATCCTAAAAGCAGGAAGATAAAGGCAACTAGCAACTTATAAGGGAGCCCCCATAAGATTGTCAGCTGATTTCTCAATAGAAGCTTCACATGCCAGAAAGGATGGGCAGAAAACATTTTGATGGTTGCCAGATGGGAGTGGAGTTGGAGGACAGGATGAAAAAGGAGAAGAGATTAAAAAGTACAAATTGGTAATTACAAAAGAGTCATGGAGATGTAAAGTAAAGCATAGAGAATATAGTCAATGATATGGCAATAACTATGTATAGTGCCAGGTGGGTACTAGACTAGACAGGGGGATCACTTTTTAATTATATACATGTCTAACCACTATGCTGTACCCCTAAAATTAATTTAAAATAATACTGAATTTCAACTATAATTGAAAGTTTTTAAAAGGGGGGGGGAAGGGGGAAAGTGGGAGGGGAATAATAGGTTCAAATTTCCAAGTATAAAACAAATAAGTCATGGAAATGTAATATACATCACAGGGAATATGGTCAATCGTGATAGCATAGTATGGTGTCAGATGGCTGCTGGACTTATCATGGTGGTCACTTCTCTATATAAATGTTGAATAATTATGGTGTACCTCTGTAACTAATATATTATATGTTAGCTATGTTTTTAATAAAAATCTAAAAAATAATAAAAATACAAAACACTCTTTTGTTTTAAGAAAGCCGTGGTTTCTACTGTATTTCCTCTGTGGAATACTGATGGAGAGCAATAATTCAATACAACTATCTTTAAAGTGAGAACAGTACCAACACTTAATTATACTGGCTACAAGAGGGATGGGAAGTTAAACCAATGAATCTGAACATTGTTTCAAATACTCAATTATTAAATACATAGTTTCAGTGTTTTTTATTGAGTTCATATTCATGAAAAATGCTTGAATCCTCTGAACTCTGGGGAACCAAAGAACACCATCATCTTGTGGAAGATGGAGTCAGCATTTCTGTAGGTCTTCCATAAATATAGCTCAGGTTTTATAAAATGGGAAATCATATAAATTTTACAAAATTTGATAAAATATGCATTTCTAAAATAATGAGTACTAATTTTTTCCATGTGTACTATTGCATCTTTTAATAAACCATAAACATGTTGTAATCACTGTCTACTACTCTTGTAATATTAATAGGTCCTTAACCTAACTTGAATTCCATTTGGTTAGTCCAGGAGAGGGCATACCACTCAAACAAGGTAATCAAAGACCTTACCTGAAATTGATATATGAACTTGGGAGGAGAAGTTCTCTTTCTACCAGGTTTGCTAATCGGGGAGAATCTGAATCTGGGCTCTACAGTACCCCAATACTTCCTGTCACTTGGCGAGAACATATGAATTAAAACAAGTGTGTGTGTGTGTGTGTGTGTGTGTGTGTGTTTGTGTGTGTGTGTGAGTGTGTGCATGTGTGTGCGTGTAGCAGGGGAGTGGAAGGGAGGAGAGAAGGGGAAGAGAGGAGAACATGAACATGATTGGTGGGAAGGGAAGATTAGAGGGGAGGAGAAATTTGTCAGGACTTTTAATCCCTGACGCTTTTCTTTTGATCATGTGAACTACCCCCAGCACCCTTTCCAAACTCAAAAGACCATGAACTCCCTTATTTTGGTTACTCTAGTTTGAATCAAAGAGATACAATTAATATACTACCACATCCATATGGGACATGTTCAATCCATTGTTAGTTTTTTGTTTGTTTATGTAACTGCTATTTTTCACCTGTTTCATCCTCTTTGGGAGGGCAGCACTTGTGTGTGCGTGCAGCCATTCTCTCAAGTCTTTCTCCATAGGGTAACAAATATCCAATGTAATAGTACATTATCTTTCAGTTGTGCAAAATAAAACTGGAATATCTTCAAAACATACAGAATTTTTTTTCTGATTCTTTCTTTCATATTGGGTTCTAAAGCCAAGAGAAGAAAAGATATCTTCCTTTTCTTCTCCCAGATACTCCAAGTGTCAACATGGTTTTGCTTCAATGTGACTCACAACAAGTTGGCAAGTCGATGCACTTGTGTGCCAAAAACATGCAAGGGTAAAGTCCTACCTAAAGTTACATAGAGCCCAACAAATTTATCCTGAAGACAGTCTGGGAAATAATATACTTAACAATTTTTCTGAGTCTTCCTGAGGAAAGCCATAAACTCAGACTAAATGAGGATTCCCCAAATTGCTACTCTTGAAGTAGCTGCAGAATGCAAGGCCATGTCCTCTTTTTGAGGAAGGTAATGGAACATAGAGTCTGGGAGCCAAGTCAGACTCCCTGTAAAACCAGAAGAGAAGCGATGGAGAGCAGTGGGACCCTATGCCTAAGAAATTGACTCCATCATTCAGCTCCATCTAAGGACTGAAGCCTCTGTCAGAGGAGAAAGCCTACTGTAATGAGAGAAGTTTTTCAAAAGAAAAGCTTAACAGTTGACCCTAAAATATGTCCCCTAAATATAAATCCTTCATCTCTTCCTTCCTTGAAAAGCACAGGCTGTTATATTTAAAATACCTTCTGGGCCGGCCGAGTGGCACGTTGGTTAAGAACTGGCTTGGAATGCCAGAGGGCCCCAGTTCGGATCCCACATATGAGGGCCAGTGACACTGCCCTCTGCAGCTAAGATGGTGAGCGGCAGCTCGACCTGGGGGTGGGCTGCCGTAGGTCGCCAGCGACGGCGTAGGCTGCAGCCCCTGCTGCAGTGGGTTGCCATGGGCTACTGTGTGTAGCCGGCAGCCAGCATGAGCGGCCAGCAGCCGCAGTGAGTGGCCGTCCAGAAGCCGGCGACTGATCTGCCTCACCCGGGAAGAGCGCAATGATGGTGCCAACTTGGGCCAGTGAAGCAACGTCCTCCACAACTAGACTGAAGAACAAAACAACAGCAACTTGTCTGTTCCCCTTCCCCCGATTCCCCAATAAAATCTTTAAAAAAAAAAAAACCTTCCCATGGTACCTTTCTCCCCAGCAACTCCACACACTTCAGCTACTCTCAACAGATGGAGTTCTGTCCTCCTTTTTTAAGCTTCATCCTCCCTGAGAGAACAAATATTCATGGAATCAGTCATAGAGAGAAAAGAATTGAGGCAGTGGAATTTTTTCAGCACATAGTCATGGTGTCTCTCATCAATAGCATAGTTCTCCATCAATACAGTCCAGTGGCTTCATCCCATTTTCCAAACATGCTAGGACCTCTCTTTGCTTCTCTCTACCATTCTCTAATATACTGATCAGCCACCTTCTCAAGGGGACCTACTCCTTCCTTCTGGGGTTCTCTTCCCTTGCTAGGGTAGGAGGAACTTTCTAAAATCCTTTGGGGTTTTTTGGCCCTCAGAATACAGTAAAAGACTGTTCGAGGGCAGGCCGAGTGACTCAGTTGGTTAAGAGCGCGCTCAAGAGTTTGAGCTCTGAGCAACAGCAGTTCGATGCCCAGCCTGAGCTGAGCAGCCGCTGAGCTGCTAACCGGTGGTAGGATGGCTCAGCTTAAAAAAAAAAAAAAAAAAAGACTGTTCTAATGTTTCTCAAAAGATTCTGTTCTCCATCATGCTAGAGTATACTTCAGTCTCAGGTGTGAGAAAACAGCATATGATAACCCTTTAGTGGCAGAGGACCCTTTACCTCTGCCACTTCATAGTTGTATGGCCTTAACTTCTCTATGCCTCAGTTTTCTCACATGTAAAATGGAGAAAGTGGAAATACCCCCAGCATACAGTAATGGTGACAATTAAATTCATATATGTAGCATTTAAACACTGCTTGTCACACAGGACGTGACACACAGGATGTGATATACGATGTATGTTAGTTGAGATTGCAAACTTGTTGCAACGATGTTGCTAACCTTTTTTTGATACCAGAGGGATTATTCATTATGAATTTGTACCAACTGGACAAACAGTTAACCAAGTTTACTATTTGGGAGTGCGGAAAAGACTGCGTGAAAAAATTAGACGACCTGAACATTTTGCCAACAATTCATGGTTCTTGCATCATGACAATGCACCAGCTCACAGGCACTGTCTGTGAGGGAGTTTTTAGCCAGTAAACAAATAACTGTACTGGAACACCCTCCTTACTCACCTGATCTGGCCCCCAATGACTTCTTTCTGGACCCAAAGATAAAGAAAATATTGAAAGGAAGACACATTTTGATGACATTCAGGACATCAAGGGTAATAGGATGACAGTTCTGATGGCCATTCCAGGAAAAGAATTCCAAAATTGCTTTGAAGGGTGCACCAGGCACTGGCCTCAGTTCATAGCTTCCCAAGGGGAGTATTTCTAAGGTGACCATAGTGATATTCAGCAATGAGGTATTCAGCACATTTTCTAGGATGAGTTTGTGAACTTAATTTTCCTACCTCGTATGTGTGTCCTCTTACTATTGCTTCGTGACAGTCACTTTTCACTGCTCCCTTCACTTTATATTCTCCATTTTACTCCTTTACACACACACCAACAGAAGTTAAAATCCTTAGCCTGTCACTTAGCCTGTCATTTCAATGGAAATTTACTATTTTGCGTTTGATATAAAAAATTTGTGTTTGATATAAAAAGTAAATAAATGAATATTCACATATTTAAGAACTTCGTTTTATCACAGATTTCGGGATCTAGAAGCAAACCTACAGGAGTTATTTTTTTTTAAGATTTTTTTGGGAAATTGGGGGTAAGAAACAGTGTTGGGCAATCGGGGAAGGGGAACAGAGAAGGTGCTGTTTTTTTGTACTTCAGTCTAGTTGTGGAGGATGTTGCTTCACTGGCCCATGTTGGTATTATCATTATTTTGCACTCTTCCCGGGTGAGGCAGTCACTCGCCCACCATTGGACAACTGCTCACAGCGGCTCACAACAGCTCAGGCCAGCTGCCAGCCACTCACAGTAGCTCACGGCAGCCCACTGCAGCCTACATCATCACTGGTGACTCACGGCAGCCCAGCTCCAGGTTGAGCTGTTGTTCACCATCTTAGCTGTAGAGGGCAGTGTCACTGGCCCTCATGTGGGATCCGAACCTGGGCCCTGCTGCTCAGAGCTGGGGTCCCAAGCCAGCTCTTAACCAACACGCGACTCAGCCAGCCCTCTAGGAGTTATTTTTAAGTTGATATGATTAAGTTAATGTTAAAACCAGCTCAATTTTTCTGAGTAAAATTTGAGGAAGGAAAGAAATGAAAATGGAAGGAGGATTTAAAAGAAAGGGGAGAGAAAGAAGAAAGGAGGGAAGGAAGGAGAAAAGGAAGAAAAGAAGAAAGGAAAGGAGGGAGGAAGGAAGGAAGGAAGGAAGGAAGGAAGGAAGGAAGGAAGGAAGGAAGGAAGGAAGGAAGGAAGTAAAAGGAGAAGACTACTCTCAAGAAAGTTGTGAAACTACATCAAAATTCACTGTAAAACAATCTCATTTCATATCCTATTAAATTCCATAGGAAATGACATTTGTTATAGTAAGAAAAACAGATGGTGGAAGGAGAGAGGAAAATAAAACTCTTTGAAAACTGAGAATGAAAATGCCACTGCTAACATTTTAGGTTCCTCTGACGTGTTCACATATCAAGTTATAGCCTCCAAGACAGTCACTTTCTTTATTATATGCATGCCTACCAGCCTAAAATAGTTCCATGGGGCTTCTAAAGTAAGAAGTGAGTGGTGTTTTGGATGTGTGTTTGTGTGAGGTTGTATGTGAGTTTATGAGTGGGGTCAGGATGGGGAACAGTGAGGGTCATTCAAACGCATGAGACAGGCACCACTGATTGCGATGCTTTGCCAGCAGCACTGTGATTCATCTTCCTCTCAGGCACAAGTACATCAAGTTCTCTGTTTTGTTCTTAGTTCACATTTGTCCTCTTTAAACCAATGAGTCATAAGTTGGAAATATGTATGAAATAAGCTAGAATATGTCACTGAGTTATTTCTGGTCATTCAATATACACATCCCAGGAAGTCGTGTGTTTGAAGGGCAAATTTTTAAATATGAGAGGTTTATACAAAGCAGATAAAGTTGGCTCTATAAGAAAAAAGGAAGTCAGGTGCAAGAAGAAATGGAGCCTGGTAAAATTGTTAGGTTTAGGTGAAGAGAATAAAATATTTCTTCATGATCTCAAAAGGATAGTTTTCTTCAGAGGAAATTGCATAAATCCTTGGTTACTCAAATTAGCAGAAGACCATTCTTGCTGAAGTTTAGTGGTGGGAAACAAATGATATTTGGTCTGTCGTAAAGTTGTCCACCTCTCCATGGCAAACATAAATTCATACCTTAAGGCAAATAGAATTTTTCTATGAATACAGTAGCTTCCTGGCCAAAACTAATTACCTGACAAATGAAAGGGTTAAATAATTGAGGAGTTTTATCATGAGAAAATAGAAACCTGAAAGCAGAAACATATAATGCCTATTCTAATAATTACCCATGCAGGACCTTTTCACATATCCTTTTGTTCAGCAGTTACCTGTTAAGCACATGTCATGTGCCAGGTTGTAGGGCACTTGAGGACACAACAGTCCACAGGCGACATAGTCTATTTCCTCATGGATTTTAGGTTTTTATGGGTCAAAACATGTATTTAGTAAATAATAACAGAAGTAATACTGTTACAATCAGTGATATGAAGAGTAGTTGAGATGCGGGCCTTGCTTGTTTGGGTTGGAGGTAGGGTAGGATGAGGACCTGAAATTTGAAATTTAGCTGAAACCTGACGAAGTGAAGGATGAAAAGGTGTTGGCAGGAACATTCCAAGCAAAGAGAATACCCTTGCAAAGTCCTCAGGCTGGAAAAAAGTGGGGCTTCCTAGAAACTGAGAAAAGAGTGTAACTGAAACACACAGAAACAGAGAGGGGAGAGGATGGGGGAGGGGAGGAGAAGGGAAGGAAGGAGAAGAGAGGAGCAGGGTGGGGAGGGGAAGGGAAGGAAGAGGAGGGGACAGAAGAGGAGAGAAGAGAAGAGAAGAGAAGAGAAGAGAAGAGAAGAGAAGAGAAGAGAAGAGAAGAGAAGAGAAGAGAAGAGAAGAGAAGAGAAGAGAGAAATCAGACTGAGGAAGGCTAGAAGTCATATGGAGAAAACCACTTAGGCCATGCTGAGAACTGTGGACTTTCTCCAAAGAATAATTACAAGTCACTGGAAGTAGGAGAGTGACATGATCAGATGTGTATTTTTAAAGATAACTATCTTTTACGGAAAGAATTTAGTGGGGAGAAAGGGAGGGAAAGGAGAAAATGTTCAGCGGCTATAGAAGTACTCTAACATCTTGATCCAAGATGATGGCTGAAGAGAAAAGAAATGTAGAAAAGGTTGTGATAAATTAAGAAACTCTTATCAAAAAGACAGTGATTGCTTTCATAAGATAGAGCTGGATGAGAGAGAAAAAAGAATGAGAGTGAAAGATGGTTTCTGTGAGCCCACCTCTGTGCATTATAAAAAGACTTCCTCTCTGTGTCACAGATATAGCTCAGACACTTTAACTAGTTTCCCTACTCTTTTTGTTCCCTTTCCCCTACTATTGTATAAAGTGGTTAATATCACAAAACAATCCATAGTTCAAAGAATCTCTGGCCGGAGTCATGGCAGAACAAAGGGAGGAATGGATATTACCCAGAGAGTGGCCTGAGATAGATGCATTAACTGATAAGATTTGGGTCATTTCCCTTTTAAAAGGCAGTGGGTGAATCCTCAGTTTTTTATGGAATTATTTTATTATGTTACATGGGAGCAATTTCTTTTTTAGATATTTAAGTGTAGAAAGGAGTATGTGTTGATTTTAAGCTGCCAAAGGGTATGTATCTTTATAGAAATTTTGTCACTTTTTTTGGTTGCCCAGCATCTGACCTTCTTCCATACATTTAAGGAATATCACATCTTACAAATCTTGAGGGGAGGTATATCCTACTCTCAAGATAAAACATGCCAGAGACTCACCAACCTAGACTTTCTTGCAGCTCGCCTATGGGTACATTTTCTTGGCTGAGCCAATCAGATGTACCCACCCTGTATTATAAATCAGAAATTAATTATGAAAATGAAGGACAGCTAAAAATGTGCTCTGATGCTGGTGGTGGTGACATCTGTATCTGTTTTTCAGGGATGACAGAACTAGGGGATTACCAGCAGCAGTGTCAATGGGACACACATCAAGGTGTAATTCTCAGAAATAGTAGCCATTGTATGTTCTCCAGGCCAGTAATACGCTGTGTTTTACACAACCATTCTTGCTGCATCAAATTTCAACCTTTTTGTTCTGCACTCCCAGTGATTCTGTGAGACTCTGAACATCCTTTCAATTAATGTTTTCCTCCATTTGTATCTTGAAACTCAAACCCTTTAGTAATACAATAACATTTAACATTCCACCCACTGGACAGTTTAACAAACTGAAGAACACTCTCCAAAAGGTAGATGGTTAATTTAGCAGTTTGTTGTTGTATATTTCAGGTGATTGGTTTCTTTATGTGGCCAATATCTTCATTCAGACATCTCAGTTTTTATTATTTGTTGCATTTTATCACTCCCTTAAATTACAAAAAACATATCATTTTCCCTAAATACATACGTATGGACCTTTGAGAAGGTGATGAGTAGAAATTCAACTTCAAACTCCAAGGCTGTAAGTGTGACTCAGCTGGAGTCTCCTTGGTATTCATGCCAATCAGCATGCTCCCACTGACACTGCTGACATAGAAACTGGCCCCTTGTACCACCTGCCAGAACCCAGAAGGCGCATGACCTCAGAAGGGATAGTAGCCAAAGGCAACACAGGAGCAGTGATGAAGGGAGAATATTTAATGTTACCACAAGCCAAAATGGAGAAGACTAAAAGTACATAATTCCAGGCTCCAATTCCCACACATTCCTCAAATGATTCTCTATTGGTATAATAAAAAAAAAAGCTCCACCAGGGCTCTGGATATGCTCCTCCACCATGAGTGTAACCTAGCCTGATAATTCTTCAAGCAGCATAACAGAGGTGTCAATGTCCCTGAGAGCCTCCAAAATGGCATTGCACCGTTGATAGTTTTCACCCTCCCACCCCCTTCTTAGCGGGGAACCTCTGAAAGGATTTGGCAATGCTTCACTGACCAAGCTCTGACTCTATATTTTAAAGGCAGCCTTTTATTCTTTGCAGCCAAATCTATTTTATTTTCTGCTGAATTAGAAAGCTCCTGATATTTCATTAGTTTAGCACCAATGCCTACTCAGTGTCAGAGCCATTGCTCCACACTGACGTCACAGTTAATAGCACTGACATCTCTTGGGGCTCATGACGACAAGAATGGATTGAGAGCAAAGACTGTGACTAAGTGGGGCCACCCCAGAAGAAACAAGTGTAGGGTTTGGCTTTTGCATTTTATATCTAACACTCTCATCCTAGGTGATGCCTGATTCTCCTCTGACTCCATTGGCTTCAACTATCACCTGACAATAGCCAAATGTATTACTTCCAGCATGAACTTCCCCCTTAAATTCCAGGACCATATTACCCACCAACTTATTTGACACATACACTTGGATGTCTAACATGTCAAACTTAAAATGAGCAAAACCAAATTCTTGATTACCCCCAACACCTTCCCTAACCAGCTTACCCCCCTGTCATCCCCATGTCATCTAATGGCAGCTTCATTCTGTCAGTTGCTCAGTTCAAAATTTACAGTTATCCTTGACTTCTTCCTTATTCTCAAACCTCACATCCAAACTTCATCAAGAAATCATGTCTGCTCTATCATTGAAATATGCCCAAAATTTGATCAGTGCTCTTCATTTTTCTGACTACCAGCCCTGTGCAAGCTGTCATCACTTCTCATTGGACCAATTTCAGTAACCTCTTACATGGTCTCTGATTCAGTTTTTCCTCACCTTTTTAATCTTCACTAAAGCCATCCAGTTTTCACTAAGCAAAGTTCAACTTTATGACATAGGTTCTCACTGATCAAAATTCTCTTGTGGATTTGCATCTCACTCAGAGTAAACTCTGAAGTTTTTATCATGGTTCACAATGCTTTCCTTGATATGGTCCTCTATTTCCTCACTCACTCCATACCCTGCCAACCCCCCCTCTTTCTTTCTACTCCAGATACAATGTAAACAAACGTTGTTATTTTTTTTCACTGCTACATCCCAACATTTATGATAATGTCCATGCATAATAAAACCTTACTCTATACATGTTGAATAAATAAAAGAGATAATGGAGGAGATACATAAGAAGGGGTTTCTGAAGGAACCATGATATTTGAAGATTTAGGTAATAATAAGAGAAAGTTGTAAAGAAAACTGAATAGTTTCCAGAAGAGGCAAATAAACCAGAAGGTGGTGTCACTGAAGCCACAGGAAGTGATTGTTCCACTGGAGGAAGTGGTTAACACTGTAAAATGCTACAGCTGAGTGGCCAGTGAAGTGTGAGAATAGTGAAACAGCAGCAAACAATGTCAACTAAATAGACATTTCTCCAAAGATATACAAAAGGCTAACAGATACATGAAAAGAATGCTCAACATCACTAGTCATTAGGGAAATTAAAATTAAAACCAAAATGAGATATCACCTTCCACCTGTTAGAAAGGCCATAAAAATATAACGGATAACAAATGCTGGTATGCATGTGGAGGAAAGGGAACCCTTGTGTACTCTTAGTGGGGTTGTAAATTGGTGCAGCCAATGTGGAAAACAGTGTGGAGGATTCTCAAAAAATGAAAAATAGAACTACCATATGACCCAGCAATTCCACTTTTGGGAATATAGTCAAAGGAAATGAAAACACTAACTTGAAAAGATATCTGCACTCCATATTCTTCGCAGCATTATTTACAATAGCCAAGACATGGAGACAACCTGTGTCCATTGATGGATAAATGAATAAAGAATTAATATATATACCAGGGGTACCAAAAAAAAAAACGTATACATGTGACTTGTATTCATCTTTTGTTATTGGTATATATTGAGTATTACAATTTTAATAGTTTTTTCCCTTCTTAAAATGTGTATACTGGGCCGACCGAGTGGCGCGATGGTTAAGAACTGGCTTGGGACACCATACGGCCCCAGTTCGGATCCCACATATGAGGGCCAGTGACACTGCCCTCCACAGCTAAGATGCTGAACAGCAGCTCAACCTGGAGCTGGGCTGCTGTGAGTCGCCGGTGACGGCGTAGGCTGCAGCCCCTGCTGCAGTAGGTTGCCATGGGCTACCGTGTGTAGCCAGCAGCCAGCGTGAGCGGCCAGCAGCCGCAGTGAGCGGCCGTCCTGAAGCCGGCGACTGATCTGCCTCGCCTGGGAAGAGCGCAATGATGGTGCCAACTTGGGCCAGTGAAGCGACATCCTCCACAACTAAACTGAAGAACAAAATGACAGCAACTTGTCTGTTCTCCTTCCCCCAATTCCCTAGCTCTGTTCCCATCCCCACAATTTCCCAATTTAAAAAAATCTTTAAAAAAAAAATGTGTATACTTTTTTTGGCACCTTGTGTGTGTGTGTGTGTGTGTGTGTGTGTGTGTGTCTCATGTGTGTGTACATGATCTCACTTATATGTGGAATTAATAAAAAAATGAAAACAAACTCATAGAAAAAGAGATCAGACTTATGGTTACCAGAGGCAGTGAATGGGGAGAGTAAGAATTGGAGGAAGGTGGTCAAAACATACAAACTTCCTGTTATAAGATAAATAAGACCTAGGGATGAAATGTACAACATAATGACTATAGCTATCATTGCTGCATGATATATAGGAAAGTTGTTAAGAGAGTAAATCCTAAGAGTTCTCATTAGAGGGAGAATTTTTTCCCCTTTACTTTTTTTTATTGTATCTGTATGAGAAGATAGATGTTAGTTAAACTTATTGTACTCATTTCACAATCTGTGCAAATCAAACTATCATGCTGTATGCCTTAAATTTATGCAGTGATATATGTCAATTATTTTTCAATAAGAAAAGAATCAAGGTCAAACAAGGAAAGGGTTTCAAAAAAAGAGATGTGCACAACACTGTCAAACGTTGTTTATCAATTAAGTAAGATCAAATGGTCACTGGGTTTATAAAGCAGCGGTCTCTATAACTTTAATGAGAAAGTTTCAGTAGAGTAGTGAAAATGAGAATCTGACTGCGATGGGCACAATTAGCTGCAAGGAAAGAGGAACAGGAAATAATGAGTACAGAAAATTGGGGGAAGAAAATTTTCTGTAAATAGAAACAGAAATGAAGCAGTGGGAGTCGGCTGTATGGTCACTTGAGGCTTTTTTTTTTTCCCAGACAGAAGATTTTATATCATTTTTGTATGCAGATGAGAATAATCTTGTAGACAAGGAAAATTAACAGTACTTTAAAAAGACAGAATAGTATAAATAATAATTTGAGTATTGGATTCCATTTCCCCGTGCACACTTAGAGACATCTTTTCTCTTCTTGTTCCATTTCTGAAGACTGTGCTGTTTATTCACTAAGAAGCTCAGAATAATCCCACTCAAGCTTGCCGTCCTGTTTTTAATCTGCCCTTTCTTTTATAATATGCCAACAATTGCAAATCCTGTATACAATTAGATAGGATCGATGTACAACCCAGTTTACACACTAAGCACATACTAAGCATGCTTTTATTTCGGGTTGCATTTCATGTAAAAGAAATGATGCTTGTGATAACTTCATCGATTTAATGATCTGCTAGAAGGTCACGATTGAAAAACGCCGATCCAGGATCTGACAATAGAAAGTGAGTGGCTGATGTGAGGTGAAGGACAAAATCTTGGAAATGAGGAGATCAAGGGTTTGAGACACTACAGTGATGGAATACACTCAGTAGAAGCATATTGAAACTACCAAGAGTTTGGCAGGATTAATGTTAACACAAGAGGAGCAATGAGCCAAGCGCTAAATTTTAAGGAACTGAGGTGATGCGGTCCAAATGTCTCTGGACGGCTGCCACAAAGAGGCACACCAGGTAGATGAACCTATCTGAGCTTCGGTGGAGTTAGGCATTCTTAATCTGCATACCACCCCTGGGTGAACACAACAGCACCTACCATTTTAATTATCAAATTCATGTTAATGGCTGAGAAAAACATATCTCCAGTGTTGCTCTGTCCTCTAAACCCCAGACTTACATAGCCATCTACTTAAACTACATCTTCACTGACTCTCCCACAAGCCCAGAAATGAAATACATCCAAAATTAAAAGAATCTTTCATTCCTTCCTAATTGCTTGTGAGAGAAATCTCAACACCAACCTTCATTTCTCTATCACTCTCATCTTACATATATGTAAATCACAAATCCCTATTGATTCTAGCCCCTGTATAGCTCTCAGATCTGCCCATTTTGTGTCTACAGCAACTCTTTACAAGCGCTCCTGTTGCCACAAGAAAGACTTATTAGAGGGGGGAATGACTGGAAAGAGAGACAACTTATTGGACATTACTTTTTGTTATTATTCTTGCTGCTCAATTTTTCAGTATTTCCTGTTTAAGAGAAATGCCCTATTGTGTGAAGCTTAAGGAATGCAGTACTTACTTTGTTTGTTTGTTTGTTTGTTTGTTTGTTTGTTTTTTAAAGATTTTTTTTGTAATTGGGGAATTGTGGGGATGGGAACAGCGCTGGGGAATTGGGGGAAGGGGAACAGACAAGTTGCTGTCGTTTTGTTCTTCAGTCTAGTTGTGGAGGACGTTGCTTCACTGGCCCAAGTTGGCACCATCATTGCGCTCTTCCCAGGCGAGGCAGATCAGTCGCCGACTTCTGGACGGCCGCTCACTGCGGCTGCTGGCCGCTCACGCTGGCTGCTGGCTACACACGGTAGCCCATGGCAACCCACTGCCACAGGGGCTGCAGCCTACGCCGTCGCCAGCGACTCACGGCAGCCCAGCTCCAGGTTGAGCTGCTGTTCAGCATCTTAGCTGTAGAGGGCAGTGTCACTGGCCCTCATATGGGGGATCGGAACTGGGGCCCTCTGGCATCCCAAGCCAGTTCTTAACCATCGCGCCACTCGGCCGGCCCTGCAGTGCTTACTTTTTACCACAGCAACTAAAGGAGGACAGATTTGTTTTTCTCCTCATTGCCCAGTACCTAAGGCATGGGCATACTGTTTAGGGTTGACCAATTTCATACTCGTGCTCAGGACTTTGAATATGAAGAAAGTAATGGCCAGGGACATTTAGCTGTGGCACTCAGCAACATCACTGTTCAGAGGCTGGAGTGTGAGCAGGGCCAGAGTTGGGGGTGGTACTTTTTCAGCAGAGCCAATGCTAGCGATGGCAATCCTAAACAGATTGTTCCGACACATCTTGGCTGTGGCCCCAGCTGATTCCACTGATTCCCTCACACTTTCTGAATCTGGGTCTCTAAATATCCTGCTGACTCTGTACATATTCTCAAACCTGTATGAAATATTCTCTTCTGCTAGATCTAACCAAAGTCATTTTCTATTGCTTACAATAAAAATTCTGACTGACACAGCCCAGTTAGGAGGTTATTGCAATGATTTAGAATAAAAGAAGATAGTGGCTTGAATTAAAATATGGGTATCATAATGGAAAGGAGGGAAGAGAGTAAAACAATATTCAGGAGTTAAAATTCATGGGATTTTATTCAATATTGGGATAAAGAGAAGAAAAAGTCACAGAGGATGGTTTTAACCTGGGCGAATGGATGAGGTGGTTGTCAGTATTTCCAAATACAACAAAGAACAGAGGAATCATGATAATGAAGGACTTGGACAGATGGGGAGAGGGGAACATTCGTGGTGGTGGAAATAATTACTATTTTATTAAAAAGTTGGGTTTGAGACTTTAAGACAATGTTATGGAAGACATAGAGTAGACAGGTGGATAGAAGTATGAATCTGTGGGAAAATGTCAAAGATAAACATAGAAAATTGAAGTCATCAGGAACTGAAATCATGAGAGGAAATGAGATCACTCTGGAAGAGTTCACAGCATGAGAACAGTGGATTGAAGATGGACATCTGGAGGGTACCATAATTTAAGAGATGAGCTTAGGAAGAGGCCTAGAAAATCAATCACATCATACTGGACCACAGTTCTTTTCTTGATGATATGGTATGATTTTAATTACTCTTTCTAGTTTCCTTGGACCTGTAGAGACACTTGAAAATAATTTTCTTGTCTTTGACAACTCCCTTTCAATGAGCAATAATTATTATCTGCCTCGAGTTTCTAACCCAAGATCCAGGACCCTAATGCTTTGCAAGGTTTGAAGGATAACAAACCGTTCTACATTTTAGACAATTTTTTCAGAGGGCAAATCTCTAAAAGTAACACAGTGAAGGTGCTAGCTATCAGTCACTAATGCTCCCACATAGACCTCTTAAAAATGTGGGGTGTCTCCATTTTCCCCCAGGACCACCTTGAGTGTATGGTCCTTAAAGGAGCAGAACTCCATTCCAGCCATCCAATTAGGCTTTTCTTGACCAACAAGAGACTCTACCAGTCTGTAGGCTTTTAACTTTATTTTTCATCTCTGTTGCCTTATACCAAACCAACATTACTGGTTAAAGATGTGGGTTGTGTTGAAATTTAAAAAAAAAAAGCCTAAGTTATCAAGCCACTTTTCTATCTCTTTTGTGATTTCCAGTGGCCTTGATGGACTTAACTGTTGCTGCATCACAGTCAGCTATAATTGATATACAAAAGGTGGTAAGAAAGGAAAGAAATACACATTCAATTCTTTCCTCTTTACATTGTCTTGGAGTATGGGGAGGATGGAGAAAGGATTATGTACTATAGACTTGTGGTGATTACTTTTATGTGCCAACTTAGTTGGGCTAAGCAATACCCAGATAGCTGGTAAAGTTCTATTTCTGGGTGTAACCTTTGAATTGGTAGACTGAGTAAAGAATATGGCTCTCATCAATGCAACTGGGCATAATCTAATCCAAAAAGGGCTTGAGTAGAACAAAAATTCAGAGGAAGGACCAATTTGCATTCTGTTTGAGGTGGAACATACATCTTTTCTTACTGTGGGACATCAGCACTCCTGGTTCTCAGAACTTCAGGTTTGGACTGGAACTATACCATGGGCTTTCCTGGGTCCCCAGTTTGCAGATGGCATATTGTGGGACTTCCCAACCTTCATAATTGTGTGATCCAATTCCTCCTAATAAATCTCTTTCTGTAGATCTATATGAATCCTATCAGTTCTGTTTCTCTGGAGAATCCTGACTAATGCAAGGCCCAAGATAGGACTGGAAATTCCTCACCAATGCAATAAGGAAAACTGAGAAAGAAAATGCTAAACCAAATTTAAATCTATAGGATTATGCTTGAGATTCAGATAAAGTAAACACTGTAAGAATATCAACTTCACAGTATCCAGAGATTAAAATAGAGGTTCAAGTCAAAGAGGCAAAAGTGTAATTTAGAAACAAGAATATTGGAAGAGAGATCAGTCTAGAGGATTGCCACAAACCTAGGGAAATGTTTATAATTTATATAAAGATGTATAGTAAGGTTTGACTGGCTTAAAAGTTAAGGGACTGAGAAATAGTATCAATGAAACTCTGGAAAACACAGACAGGAGAGAAAACAGAAAGATTGAGCAGAAACTGTTTGAGAGTAATAAAAAAGACATTCATGACAGTGTGGATTTAAGAAGGCCAAGAAATGAAAGAAGGAAGAAAAGAGAGGGAGTTTGTATCAACTGACACTAATGGAAGGAGACTGAATAAGTTAAGACCTGAAATAGGTCCACTGATTCAATTATTAGCAAGCCATTTATGTCCTTGTCAATAGCTGTTTCTGTGTAGTGATGAGGATGGAAAGCAGAAATCTGTGGGTTGTCAAGTAATTGAGAGAAGAGGAATTACAGAGGTTAAGCAAACACTACATTTTCAATAACTAGTTGTAAAGAGAAAACTAATAAAATGATAGAAGGAGATAGAAGCTAAGGGAGGTTGTTTACTTTCAGAAAGAGATTTGATCATTGAATATGGTTTTCATTTATGCGATTAATATAAAATCCAACTTGAATTGTTTAAACAACAAAGGGAATTTATTGACTCTTTAAAATGATCCAGAAGTAGGGTCAGCTTTCGGAATGGTTTAATAACAGTTCCTGCTTCTCTAGAGAACTAGCCACTATAGTGAGCAGTGGCGTAGTGCCCTTGGGACCTCATGGTTTCCCCAATTAGAGATTGTTGGTGAAATGATGAAAAAGTAGGTGATAGATGCCAGGGGAAGAAAACAAAATGGGATTCCATTACAGTCCCCACCTTTGGTTACAACATCCAAGACCCAAATATACCTTTCATCCCAAATACACATTTTCAAACATGTCTGTGCCTATGTGAAATATAATCCCTCCCTCCCCAAATGGAGTGAACTTAAGATCCTTTCCAGTTGCTGTATCCAGGACAATCAGAGGGTCTCTGTGTCAGGTGTAGTCTTCTCCAAGAAAACTGGTAGCTAGCTGAGAAGTTGTTTACAACACACATTTGGCATTTATTAGTGGAAGAACAGGATCATTGCAATAAAAACTCCCACTTGGGAAAAAGGAGAATTGAAATCAACAGTGCTCTCTATGACAACTTTCTAGGGGGAATTTCATTGTCCCCCCTCATTGCAACAGCAGAAATGGATAATGGTATGGCTGCTTTGTCTCAAACTGGTTACTTCAGCAGCCAACTTTCTGATAGTGTGAATTTGGGGTGTAGGAATAGATCAACAGGTTCAGCAGATATAGGCTATTTTTTTTTAGCCAGGCTTGGTTGAGTATTATTAGTAATACTGCTGTCTTAAGAAATTAAAGAAGATTCTTAATCTGCTTCCAGCACGTATGAAGGGCTAGTAGTTAAACCATAGGTGCTATCTGGTACAAGATGATAAACCCAGACCTGGACCTAGAAATTTCTGTTTCCTAGTAGCCCAGCTTTGGTTTTCCTCCATACTCCTGGCCCTCAGTATAATAGTTTCCATCCAAATCATGACTGAAAAGGTGAAAATAATGTGCTCCTTCTCCCTCGGCTGCATCCCAGATGTTTCACCAAAACAGAAGTGATTTTTACCTTATGACAGGCAGAGATGTCTCAACGGAAGAGCTAGGGAGAAGACTGGGAAATGGGGCCCCTCCTACACCCTTAGTTTATCTCTTGCCAAAGTGATCTTTCTCCCTGCTTTTGCTTATATTAGCCTCAGCATGGGGCCAGGAACTTGGTATTTTCAACCCTACGAGAAACCAGATCACCAGGTTTCAAGTCACTTTTGATAACAGTCTGCAGGCAGAAGACATTCCTTAATCAAATGTATTTTTTTCACTTCCTCAACTTTTAAGAGGCCAAATTTCAAATGAAGCATATCTTTTTATCATAGAACATTACTGAACATTAAAATACATCTTCAATATACTTTAGTATTCTGATCTTTCTCACTTGATCATTACCCCCAAGTTCAACAGGCTATAGTTAAAAAAAAAAAATTCTTTGTAACTACAAATAAGGAAAGCTAACTTTTCAACACCAGGCAGGGGAATTTTCTATGTAATCCTTCTTTGGTTTATCCAGTTCCACATGTTTACTCACAACGTGCTATTTTCTATTGCAAAATTCACTATCAGTCTATTTCAGTTCAGACTCATTCTGTTGCAACACTAAAGGTAGGGATTTGGGAGGAGGAAGGAGTGTTGTTCGTGTGTTTCATGAATTTGAAAAAGTCCAGAGACAGTACAGTCTTCAGTTAATTTTTGATCAGCGTTCCATTTCTCTGGCTCTCTCTCGGGTCTGCTTATCGCCGTGCATGAACTTCATCCCTTGGTTGGCTCCTTTTATAGTAACAAAAGATATGCAGGCTTCCCATCTGTGTGTGTACCACACAGAATTTAAATTCCCAATATTCTCTGGGATTCCATTGGATCTGTGATCGTCACATATCAACTACTATACCAATCCCCCAGCCTGGGCAGATGACACGAGCTGGAGGATCAGGCCATAGCAACATTCTTCAGAATTGAATTTATCCACTTGAGAGCCACAAGGATTCTCAAAACCAGCAATCAGCAGCTGAGGAATGTGGCAATAAAACAAGAAATGTGGGAAACAAGTTTTCAAAAAGGAGAAATTAAAGGTATGATAAAAACAGGGGTTATTCAAAGGAGGAAGACCCTGACATGGAAAGAAGATATAAATCATACACAAAGTGGAAGGGACTACATTTAGGTAGAAGAAAGATACCTCATATTGCAACATATTAACTACTGAGTAATCTAAATTGTATTTTACATTAAGCATCACCACTGCTTGCATTTGCAAAATCAACCTCTCTTGCTTGGAAACACACTTCTCTTGGATTTGAAATTTTTATTGACATAATTGTAGGTTCACATGCAGTTATAAAAAAATAGTAGAGATACAGTGTACACTTTACCCAATTCCCCCAACAGTAACATTTTTAAAAAACTATAGCAGAGTATAGTAGTCAGGATATTGACATTGATATAATCCACCACCTCTCCTGGATTTTGAAACCAATTTTAAGACAATGGAGTTGATTTATAATTTAGAAAGGGAAAGCATAAAGTTGTGTTAAGGAAGTTTTTCTGAGAGCCTCTATTGCTTTTGAGGAAAAACTGTCATCTTCAGATAATGAAGTATATGGGGAACACTGAGGGGGAGAAGGCTGTGGTGAATAAATCCTGATTATTTCATACACAGAAACAAACAGGGTTTTTCAAGAAATACTTGCATACATAGTAGTCCATATGAAGGCACTAATAATCTTTTATTTGAAGGTGTTTATCTGTTGTGCTTTCCTAGTAGCAAGCCTGAGACTATGTGATAAAAGGAATTGTGACAGCATTTCAGAATGGGCTGGCTTTAATTCAAGGTGATTAAAACAGAGATTATGTCCAAGTTTCCATAACTTATAGTTACTTAGCCTTGCTGAAAATTTTTTTACCATGTATTCAAAATCATTAAAAATAGCATTTTATTTTAGCATCAAAATAAATGGCAACTGGACTTGGAGCTGAGCTAGCTGCGCCCTCCACAACTAAGATTGAAGGACAACAACTTGGCTGTTCCCCTCCCCAAATTCCCCAACACTGTTTCCCTTCTCCAATTTCCTAATAAAATCTAAACAAATAAAAAATAAATTTAAAAAATAAATGCAAAGAATAAGAAACAAAAATACTACCATGAATGAGGTTTGACAAAGCAATCTTTAAAAAAAAAAAAGTGACAAGTGACATTTCTCACCCAATGTAGTAAAAGGATGCTGCAGAAAGTTTCATGTTTCATCAAAGATCTGAATGCATCTAAATGTCCATAAGGGCTTCAATAGAATTTGTAAATTAAATCTTCAAATAGCACTCAGAGTAAAAGAAGTAACAATTCCTTGCCAATTCTACATTTTCCCAATTTCATACATTTAAAGTTAATTTCTAAATTATTTTTATTCAACTGAAAGTATTTATTGAGACCTATTATATGACTAGCACTGCCCTGGATTCTTGGAATGTATTGGAAAACAAAACAGATATTGTTCCTCCTCTCATAAGTTTACATTATAGTAGGGGGAAAAGCAAAAACTTTTAGGGAAAAACAAAAATTTTCTACCCAAACTTTCTCATATCTGAAAGAGTTTTTGACCAAAACTTTATACCTCATTATTTGGATAGACTCTTTTAATCATTTAATCATTCTTATGAATGGTTAACTCACATACCACCTTGGGTTCACATGGCCCTTTAAGGTACGTATCATTGCCTCAAACTCAACTTCACAAGATTTCAGTGAAGCCTTAGGATTTTTGTTTTAAGCAGCAGTTTCAGTTGAATTCATTGACTCACTATGCTTTTCCAAAATCTATTTCATATGATATTGAACCACAGGTAACCAAAAATTACAGCTATTCCTGTAATTTTTTCCCCAAAATCATTTATGAATGTAGAAAATTTAACTGAAGATGTACAAAGATATATAAGAGGTTTACATTCAAGTGAAGCATCTATTCAAACTAAATACTACATCTACATTAAAAAGTCCTTTGGCTACCTTAACAACTGACTGTTTTTCCTGTGGACCATTTTATACAATTAAGGATTCCAACCTCTCTGGCCTTTCCTTCCTCATCTGGTCCTTTCTCTTCCCCATCCATCCCTTCTGTGTAACCCCTGATGTCCCTCACCCTCATTAGCCTCTTGGCCATATTTAGTTATAAGCCTACCTTTGTATGATCCAAATTTATTACATCCTACATCACCCCACTCCTCGGAAATGTAACTATGGCTCTAAATAGCAAAATTGCCCCTCCATTATTACATTGTGAAATATTTTCATTATATATCAGTAGTTACTACAAAAACAGTTGCTTCGATACACTTCTAGGCATAATAAGTGAAAAATAGATGTCATATTACTATAGAGAGGCATTAGGTGACTGAGAATAGGGACAATGGAGAGCAGGAAGTACGCTCTGGCCAAGAAAGTTCAAAATAAACAAATGAAAGACATCAGATGACAGTAAAATAAGTTAAAATTTGCCCTCACCATGATCCCTGCCACTCCACTGAGTTTTGAACATTGTGTGCCTCAAGTGGGAAGTGGGGATAGAAAAGCATCAGTCACTCTGGCTGGCAGCCCTTCTGGGTGTAGGAGGTGAAGACATGACAGTCCCACGCAACCTCAGAAGAGAATCAACACAGTGCAGAAGAGCGGCGATACCAAGACTTGTGGTCACGTCAGCATTGGGCTTGGTTGCAAAGAACAAACAACCCAGCAAACCATGACTAAAGGAAGGGGTGAATGTCTCTGATATAACAAGAATCTTGCTGCCCTAGAAATCAGAATGCTTCCATTTCTGTTCAGCCATTTTTTAGCATATGACTCCCAACCTCATGGTCATAAGACAGCTGCGGGCC